>NC_056733.1:1121521745-1121589245 GCF_019279795.1 Protopterus annectens | reverse complement strand
GTGAAGTTTTCTCATTATGAGAGTTGCTCTTTCTTATTTTTACAACTTTTTTCCTTTTGCTATATACCCTAATAAGTTAGGATTCCACCAGTGTGGTTTGTTTTTGGGATTTGTTTTGGGCTTATTTCTGGTAGGTACAGCAGCCTCTATGTAGCCATTTACATGGTTGCACAGGGTATCTGTGAACAATTCTGTACAGGTTGCTATGAATTCAGAGATTGCAGGGGCACTGAATTTTGAAAACTGTCACTTAATAGGATGTAGTTTGTTTAAAATAGTTTCTAACTGTTACAGGTTTTTCTGTGTTTTCCATGTTCATTTTTATTTTAAAAGAGACAGCTTTGTGATCTGACTTCACCAGTGAGGACATGATATGGTGGGGGGAGGTGGGGGGAGTGCAGCACTCTACCATAGTGGTGAGTACTGGGTCTGGTTTTTGGTTCACCCCACATCGATGATGCATTGCCCACAAGTTGACTCCACTGTGTCCTATCAGCTGCTGCTTCTTTAGCTTCCTCCCAAGTGATATTCAGTTGATGGAGGTCTCTTGTTACAACTCATTTGCAGTTTTGTTGTGGTCTGCCTGGTCTTCTCTTATATCCACCTAGTTCTCAGTTGAGAGATTGTATAGAAATCCTGCTAGTTTCCATGTGGTTAACATGACCAAACCAATGCTGTCTTCTTTCCATAGTAATATTTTCAAGTTTCCATTGCTGTGTTCTTTCTCTGACACTCTCATTTTTTACTCTGTCCTTCCACGATATTCCCAGAATGCATCCTAACCATTTATGATGAGCAGCCTCAAGTTTACTCATGGCTGATACTGTGATTGGCCAGAGCTGAGCACCATATAAGAGTGTAGACAGCACCAGTGCGTGGTATAGCGTCACCTTTGTGGACACTGCAATGTTTTTTATCTCCAGATTTTGAATAGTCTATTGAATGCTGCCCTTCCTTTTCCTAGTCTAACCAGAACTTCCTTTTCGCAGTTATTTGTATGAGAGATGAAACTGCCCGGGTAGCAGAAGTTCTCTGTCGTGTCTAATATTGATCCTGCAGCCGGTATGTCTTTATTGTCATTCCATACTTCGCTGTCCAACACTCTGCATTTGTCAGGATTCATTTTGAGGCCTACTTTCCCACCCTCTTTCTCCACTGATGTGGTCATTGTCTGCATTCCACTCCATGTTGTATCAATAAGAGCTATATCATCAGCAAAGACCAAAGTCACATAGCTTGCTGTCATCAACCCATTCCAGTCCCACTGAGTTTCAGTGTAATGCTTTCTGTATGACCCAGTCAATAACAAGTGCGAATAATAAGGGAGACGGTATACATCCCTGCCGTATACCAGTGATCACCACAAACCAGTCACTGTACTCATTATTCACCTGAACTGTGCACTTGCTGTCTTGATACAGACTCTTAAAGAGGGTAATGAATTTTGGAGGGATCCCATATTCTGCCAAGATTTTTAACATTTGTTGACCGGGAAAGTCCGACTAGGTTCCACAGATCCTGTTTTCAGCGGAGGCCCGGGGAGAAATGCTCCAGACGCATGTCTTTAGAATGTGGGAGGAAACCGGAGTACCCGGAGGAAACCCACGCGAACGCAGGGAGAACATGCAAACTCCACACAGAAGGCACGCCGGCCGAGAATCGAACCAGAGAACCTCTTGCTGTGAGGTGACAGCATTAACCGCTGCACCACTGCGCCGCCCAGACTTGTGATGGTCGATGTATGCAGTCTAAGGCTTTTTTAAAGTCCACAAAGTTGGCAATGACTGGTTTCTTCCATGCTGTTACTTTTTCTATAATTTGTCTTAGCACAAATATCTGGTCAGTGCAGGATTAACTTGATCTAAAGCCAGCCTGCTCCTGTCTGAGTCTGTCATCAACTGCTCCTTTCAGTCTATTCAGTAATACACTGGCAAAAACTTTGCCTGGGACGGACAACAATGTGATTCCTTGCCAACTTGTACAGTCTCTAAGATCTCCCTTTTTTGGTGCCATTTTTCCACTCTTTGGGTACCTTTTCTTGAGTCCATATATTGTTCAAAAGACATGTAAAATATTCCACTGAAGATGTAGAATACTTTTACATCAAGTCTGTTCCAGGAGCTTTTCCATTTTTTAGTTTGATTATGGCTTCCTTTAATTCAATCTCACTAAAGTCTGCCAAGTTCACATCTAGAATCATTGTTGACACTTGACCATGATCGTTGACACTTGACCATCATCGTTGACACTTGACCATCATTGTTGACACTTGACCATCATCGTTGACACTTGACCATCATTGTTGACACTTGACCATCATCGTTGACACTTGACCATGATCGTTGACACTTGACCATCATTGTTGACACTTGACCATCATCGTTGATACTTGACCATCATCGTTGACACTTGACCATCATTGCCAAAGTTATGCAGGTCACCTGGTATGGGGCAGTTTAGCACAGATTCAAAATGTTCTTGCCATCTCTTTAATTGTTCCTCTTGCATTTTTGAAGTTCCTTTTCACTTGATAATCTAATAGGTGGCCTCTGTTTATTCTCTTCTGTAAGTACTTTGGCAACACGATATAATGCCCTGGAATTTCCAATCGCTGTCGCTGTTTCTTCCTCTGTTACTAGTTTCTCAAACCATAACTTTTTTTATTCTTGCACATCCTTTAGACCAGTTTATCTTTCTGTTTATATTCTTCAATCAAGGTGTCTAGTAACTGGCCAGTTTGATATGCCTGCTCGTCTTCATTTGCAATCATGGTGTGAATAAATGGCTTTCCAAGTTTCAATTGTTATCCATATGCTTCTTTTCTTTTGCCTCTCTTATACCCAATTGCTGATTCTGTGCTCTCTTTGATGATTGTCTTGAAATGTTCTCATTGCTGTTCAATGTCGTCATCTACACTGTAGGGCAGAGAATCGGTGTTGGACCTTGATGTTGTATCTGGTTTGCACATTGGGTGATGTCAACATGTCTGGTTCCAGTGTGTTTAAATATGTGGTTGGAGTGTGCACTTTTTGGCCAAGGGTATTTATGTTAATTTGTTTGTGTCTTTCGGCTTTTCTCGGTTAGGGGTCGCCACAGCGGAACTCCGGTCCGCTAATGATTGGTAGTGGATTTTTATGTACCGGGTTACCAGCCCTGATGCACAACCTTCAACAAAGTCACACCCCATTCACGTATGCCTCCACACAGAAGATGGTCTAGCTGAGAATCGAACGGGACAACATCTTGCTATGAGGCGACAACGCTAAAAGTCCAGAAAATGTAGTACCTGCAAACTGGAGGCAGTTTATGTTTCCCACTCTATATCAGGGTGGTTGAAGTCTCCCATGAATAGGGTATTTGGCTGGGTGGTTAGTGTTTCCAGCAGATCTGGACATGAGTTCTGGGATTCCTGGGGCATTGATGGTGACCTATAGCTTGCTATAATATGGAAAGGGACTTTATCTATGGTGATTTGTATGTGAATGAACTCCAGGGCATCATCCTGTTTAACCAGCCTGGTGCTATATTTGTTGCTAATGTAGATTGAGACACCTCCACCTGTATGTGCATCTGATGATCTAAATGTGTGTTAGGCACTGAAGGCTTGCACTGCCAGAGTACTTTCTGTGGCTTTAAACCATCTCTCTTTAGTGGCTCAAATTTCTAAATTTTTCAGAATGCAGAGTGCTTGTAGGGTGTGAAATTTCTTGTTTAGGCTGCTAGCACTGAGAAATAACATATTTAGGTTTCTTTGAGTTTTATTTGCTAAACTGGTAGTTTTGTCAATTTGGCATAGCTTAAAAATGCTCTAAGGGTGTGGAAAAAGTTTTAGCCAATTTCTGGAAGCCCAGGGGGACAGGTGCAGATCATTCTTGGCAGAGCAATGTGGTCTAATTCCCCTGGAATTACACCAGGAACTAAGTCAATTGTTAAAGTCAATCATGTTTTGTGCCTACTGTAGCACCCCATGTAGAAAATGGGAAAAGGGGGGGGTGATGATGGTGGCCATAGCATCATTCTTGGTGAAGGTAGAATGCTGCTCAATGCAACGCACATACCTGTCTGAGACACATATTGAAAGAGATCTAGAATGTCTCTTTTCATATAGTCCAACAAGGTAAATCTCAGGTCATTTACACATACATAGCCTATGATGGAATCTTACTGGCACCTGTGGTGTAATGACTTTAGTGTGTGCATAACCTGGCAGATCCTGGCTCCAGATAAGCAACTAACTGTTATTTTCTCCTTGTCCAGTCTGGTGACTGGGACATCTGGGTGTCATACAATGGACTCTCCTATGACAAGAGTCTTGGGTAATGTTGTGGCCTGCCTTATGTGCTTTGCTCTTGGGGCTTTGCTGGATGTTGGCATATGTGCGGTGTTTGGTGTTGCTTTTGGTGAGTGCTTTAGTGATTGCTGAGAATAGGCATTGTTTATAGGCTTAGGAGGTCTTTGAGGTTTGGGAAGATTGCTTTTTACTGTCTCAGCATAGGCTGATCTATCTGTGTGGCGGACACTGTGTGGTGGATGTAGTGTGTGCTTCCTGGGCAGTCTTGTTTGTAAATAAGGTTTTTGCCTCCAAGGAAATTGTGCATGTGAATCTCTTGCATATTGTGTTAGTTTCTTTAAGGACTGAAGGATTGTCATCCCGGAGAAGAACTAACTTTTTTGTTTGCCCCATTCAGGTACCATCTTTATTATATACAACCTTGATTATCAAATAAACCCTTGTTATCTTGCTAACTGCTGTAAGAATGTTCACATGATCCATACTGAAGTACAGTTAAATCCACATTACACATTTTACAAGCAATACATTGCAACTATCCCTGCCGGAACAAAACAAAGGGTTTTAAAATCATAACTACAGGTTGTACGCCCTGCTCATTTATTTCTGCTAGTTGAGCCAAGCCTGAGGATCACTGTATAGTGAAATGGATAGACATATAGTGCCCAGTGGCACAACGTTGTATCATCAGTGTGCTTTCTTAACTATTGACAATGGGCATGATCTGTTATCAGTGTGCAGTGCCTGCCTAACAAACAGTATTTCAGAACATAGAAAGCCCTCTTTACTTTGACACACCTTGTTTCAGTAACAGAGTATCTCCTTTTTACCTTGCTCAGTTTCCTACTGATATAGCCCACAGGGTGTTCCTTACCTCGAATGTCTTGGGGATAGCACTGGCCCCAAACCTACCATTGATACATCAGTATATAGGCTAAACTCTTTAGTGAAATCAGGAGTCACTAGCATAGGTTCTGAACACAAGATTCTTTTTAGTTCATTAAATGCTCTATCCACCTTAAGATACCATTGCAGCCGTCCTATAAAGTAGCGCCCCCTCTTCAAATAAAGAGCAAAAAAAAAAAAAAAAACAAACAAAAGTCCTACTGGCATAGATACAAACCCCCTCCCTATTGCCACACTCTTCAATGGATGAACAAAAAAAAAAAAGTCTGCCATCAGGTACCTGGGTATATTTTACTTCATTACAAAAAAGAAAAAAAATATTTTGCTTTTAAATTGTAGCAAGCAGTTGCTACAGTTTATACTCTGCATGGAGCTCTACAGTTTAGGCTACACAGGAAGCTCTACGGTGCTCAGGCTTGAACGTGAATGCAATAGGGGCTTTTTAAAGCCAGTATGTATTAAAGGGCAATTGGCATTGGCAGACCACTCCCCCTAATACTTTGTGCACAGGGCACTTACTCCCTTTGCCCCACTCTAGCTGTGCTTCTGTCACTGCACCTTGACAGTCCCCCGGATTTACTAAACTTCTGTGCAGGACTAGCTTAGTCCTGCATGGAAGCCCCCATTTAGGAGCAGGATGGCAGCGCACCATGCATATTACGAAGGCATGCTGCCTGAGCTCCTAGGCTTACATGGAGCATGTACAAGTGGAGGGGGTGTGTCTGGGAGTAGAGCTCTCAGAATAAACATGTCCCTGCAATGTAGAACAGCAGAAAGTGATAAGAAATGAGCAAGACTGCTCATAGGTGTCCGCATATCCTCACCAACAGTCCCCCATGTGTTCAACAGCAACAGTATATACAAATTAAATGAAGAAGCCCGTGTATTCATACTTTTAAAAATCCGAGTACAGTTAACCGTAGGTGCGTGGGTGTGCCCATTGCTTAGCTACTGTTAAAGCAGCTTAAAAGGCTGAAGAGGATAACAAGTAAGATATATGCAAATGAAGCAGTGCAGCAATAGTGTAGTGGGCAGAGTAGTCACCCAACGAGCAGGCATTCCCGATTTGAGTCCCACTGCAGCACAGTTTATTTTACATGGCAAAGCACGTTATAACCAATATATTTGTTGCAATACCGACTAAATAATACATATGTATGAACTGGAGTACTGCAGAAAATGCACATGTGAAGTATCAGTGTCAGAATGATTAAGGCACTAGTAAGCAGGTTTAAGCACAAATAAGCAGTAGTAACCATATGTAAGCACTAGTAAGCGTGTTTAAGTGCGTTTCCGTGGGGGTAAGCACTGCCTACACAGATTGAGCAATGTGGAAGCTAACTCAGTATAAGAAACTGTAACAGGAATTTAGTAGGGCTTACAAACTGCGCAAACCCGAGTAAACCAGCTTACAACTGCTTTAAAGTGCTTTAATCACCCTGTATCCAATGGCCTGTGTTCTGCCCAGCAACAAAATAAACAGCCTCTGCAAGGCTTGAATCCAGGACCATGCACACCATACATAAAGTGATTTACCACTAAGCCATGCCAGATATACATAAATCTGATGTTTTCAGTAATATAACATCCAGCCCAGTCATGCAACAGTACAGAGAGTGTATACCAACATCTAGATGTATGTGTGTGTGTGTAAATATATTAAAATCTAAACAGATACAACATATCTATATATGTATATATATATATATATATATATATATATATATATATATATATATATATAAGTATTTATATATAAAATATTCAGAAATCTATACATATATATATATATATATATAAATATATACGAACATATATACATGTAAATGCCGACATCTACACATATATATGTCAACCTATATGTCCACATATACACAGCAAGTTACATATATGTGTGCGGATATATGTCTCCATAGGCATATATGGACTTAGTTATAGATATGTAAGCAAATATATATATACCTATATAGGTATATATGGCCATACATCTGTAGATAGCAATGGTAGATTAACAGATACATATATGTCCACATGTACCATTAATGGGGTTGAGAGGCCACAAACAATATCCATCTTGTACGAATTGGCATAACCCCCCCACACAGTCAAACATGTCCGCCCTGCAATACACTACCGAGTTTATCGTATTTTATTTGTTTCATTTAAATAGGGATATAAATTGTCCTTTATTCGGTATTTTTTCATATTTCATTCCCCTCTCCCCCGCTCACTAGGTGGACCAACCAGTACAGGCCCATCCAACCCAGCCTCTCCTCGACCCATATTTTCTTTACCCACAGTTTCACCCCCCCCCCCACTGCGCACACGCAGCCACCATCCCTTCTCTGGTTACCATCCCATAGCTACCATACCACCACACTTTGCCCAACGTCCACTCCTCCTCCCTTCAGGACTCATCTTGTACGTTGCCCTGACCCAAGTATCTTCGGTCTTCCATATGCTGTAGTCCATGCACATATGAACACAGCCATGCTTACCTGTGTAGACATGGGGTTACCACAAAGAAAGACACCTAATTTTTCGGTCATCCCACATGGGACGAATGTTTTCCTGGTAATAACAATAGAACTCACGGGTGACTTTGTTTACACCAATGGTTTTATTTTTAGGTATCGCAAAGCATACATGTTATACAAGGTTGCCCGGTATGCACATGATACTTAATAGGAATGTCTAATTTAGGTATACGGGAAACACATGACCCTTGTATACACACGGCACTACAGGTTCCCCTCCTGATAACTAAATTAATGTCTAATGAAGATGCACACAGCACCTTGCAGGACCACTGGTCTCACAGTACTATTTGTTAAGAACTGTGTTGGTAATTTAAATAAACAGCTCAAAATATTGTATTTAAACAATGATAAAATGGTTGCATTTAATAATGAAACGTCTTTCTGAAGAAGTCTTGATAATAAAGAAGACGAAAGTGCTAAATAATACAGGAGACTCAGGTGTTTTCTCTTCAAGTCACTTTGAATTTGTTGTGAATGCTTTTGTGTCACGGAGTTTGTTAATTTTTAGTGATAATTATCTTGTTTTTTCGTGCTGTCTGGTAACATTATATATGTATATATATATATATATATATATATATATATATATATATATATATATATATTTATTAATTTATTATTTATTGTTTTATTTTTATTTTATTTTACATTTGTTGACCGGGCTAGTCTAACTGGATACATGTCCATTTTCAGTAGAGGCCCAGGGAGATAAGCTCCAAGATAGAACAATGAAATTAACAAGATAACAGATAAGGAAAACATTAAACAAAAACAATCATATTTACAATGCATATTACAGGTTATCACAGTAAATTCAGCAGTGCAGAATACAGGCATAACATAGCATGCTAGTACAATCAAGATGTTCTAGAGGGAGATAGTAATATGGTTAATAAGGAAGGAATTACCGTTAATGAGTAGAAGGGGTAGGAAGAGCAAAGTATTAAGAGACACATAACTAGTCAGGCTTAGTACAGGGGCATAACCACTGTGTTCTGAGGAACACTTTCAATTTGTTTTTGAAGCATGATACTGAGGGAAGTGAGGAGAGTTCACTGGGGAGGAGATTCCAGGCTTTTCCAACAATATTAGAAAAGAGGGAGTCACCAGCCTTGTTGTTTGGTTTAGTGGTATGTACTAGAAGTCTCTGAGAAGACCTTAAGGATTTCAGGTTTTTATAGGGAGTGATGAGTGTGGATAGCACAGGAGTTTTGGAAGGTTTGTAAAAAGTGTTGTGGGCTATAGATAGTTGATGGAATTTAATCAGATTTTGTAGTTCAAGCCATCCCATCTGCTTTAAATTAATGCAATGGTGGGTTCTAAATGGGTTGCCTGTAGCAAATCTGGCAATGTTATTGTAAGACATTTCCAATTTGCTAAGATTATTTTTAGATAGATTAGTAAAAATGGGTGAGGCATAAAGAAGTGAAGAGATTAGATGAGTGTGTGCTATAGTGGTTTTAGCTGAAGGTAAGAGGAAGGATTTTACCCTATAGAGAGAGCCAAGTTTTTTGTTGACAGTTTTTATAATATTGTTAATATGGATATCAAAGTTCAGATTGTTGTCAATGGTGATACCCAATAGTTTGGTGGTTGGATCCAGGGATATAATAGTTTTATTGGTAGAGATAACTGAGAAATCAAGAGGAGAGGACTTATTGGTGGGAGAGAAGAGGAGGAGTTTAGTCTTTTTGGGGTTTAGGAGAAGGCATCTATGTGTGAACCATTGCTCAACTGTGTTAAATACTTGTTGGGTAAGAGACTGAAGTTCAGAAGAGGAGGGGGCTGAGCATTTCAGTGTGGAGTCATCTGCATATTGTATGCATGTGGCTTGGGGGATGGCAAGGTGAAGGTCATTAATAAATATGGAAAAAAGTAGAGGTCCTAGGATGGACCCTTGAGGGACACCAAGGTTGACGGGCAGGTGAGTGGAGAGAGACTTGTGCCATAGTACGGCCTGTTGTTTTTTATCAAGGTAGGACTGGAACCACTTTATAGAAGATGTATCTAGTGACAGGGATTTCAGTATTTTGATGAGAATTTGGTGATTTACCATGTCAAAAGCTTTAGACAGGTCAATAAATAGTGCTGAAGAAAGCTTGTTAAGATTGCGGTTTTTCTTGATACAAGCTGTGAAGGAAAGAAGGGCAGTACTAGTGCTACGTGAAGGTCTGAATCCATGTTGACAGTTGGAAAGTAAATTATTTTGGGTTAGATGGTCAAGTAATTGTCTGTGAATATATATACATATACATGTGACTACACATATGCTGACATATGTACAGTAAGATACTTATGTAGTAGGCGCACACAATATGGTGCACCCACTATGCCTACAGTGAACACCCTAACAACTGGACACTGAATGACCCACCCATACAAATGACATTCGTTGCCTGCAACATATATCTACAGAGAGGTCATAGGATAAACACCACACACAGGTTTGCAGAAATGGAATACCTTTATATGTGTACTATTACAGAATTACATGCCATGTCATATAGCTGTTCAGACACTGACATGCATATCAACAGAGTAATGCAACTGTGAAACTGTTATACTAATACAGTAGACTGGAAAGGTCCACAACTGTTGCTGTTCAGGCCAAGCCCTTCAAATCATACATAGGTAAAGACAGGCTGGGCCACACGATACCACACAATCAACAGTAAGTGATGCAGGTGTATAATCCAGCAGCCTCTGTCTACACTCTGTACACAATTGCTAGGTGGTAAAGTCTTCAGTTGACCAAATGGGATGTAACTGTTACATAACACGGCATAACTGATACCATCACAGGCACACTGGCACACAGAACAGTCTGTATGGCAGGAGGCAGTAGGCCTGCAGTAACCCACTTTACGTAAGTAATGTCAAGATAGGTGACATGTATGGTACTGTACATCCAGATACCTTATGGCAGTTCACCCTTGATACCCCCACATGTTGTAACAGCCTAGGTTATGTATGGTGCACCCCCCGACTCATTAATACAGGGTCATATACCACTGTTACATACACTGGCCTCTAGAGTGCATATCGGCACACATGTATTGTGTAGGTGAAGGCCACACATATATGGCCCCAGCCCCACCATATGTGTGGGAGATACAACAGCAGTGTACTGCTGGCAGGCATGGCAGTGTTGTATACGTATATGCGCATATGTATCTCTATCTGTATATGTGTAGAAATATACTGCTCTGTATATGTATATATCTGGGTGTGTATATGCGTATCTATGTACTTATACACACCCATCTATATATGCCGATATGTACATGTGTAATTATCTATATAGATATCTGGATAATCATATGTACATATATATTCACCATATGACCTGAACGTGGGGTGTAGCCCTACCCCAGCCCCTATAGTCCCACCTTCGCAGTGCAAGGGGATGTCAAGCATGTATAGCAGGTATATTAGCAGACTATAGCTACTGTAATAGGGATTGTCTTCACAGACATGGTGTGTGTGTGAGATCATATCTGCTTTTCACATGTGCGCCATTGACTACTGACAGACATCCGAAGGACATCATAGTACAGTATCTCTGCAAGCACGTAATGCTCTTGTGGACTACAGCAGAGATATTGGCCAATAGATGTGGGCATTCTGACACACTCTGTACAGTCCAGAGATATACACAGAACCCCTTAGTGCAGAACATGTGGACCAAGCCTGACAATATGGATGTTAACAGCCATGTAGATGGGTATAACACATAATGACTGGTATACATTCGCCCCCATAGGTTATGCATTCACACACCTCTGTCTGTCCTGACACATAATAACTGCTGGTACAGAGGTGCCATGGCCACATACTACCCACAAGATATTTACATACATCTGTACAGCATCCCACTGCTCTGTCTGACATACATGACTGTTAAGGGAGGCCCGGCAGCAGTACATCTGGAAAGTATCTGGACATGACACCTCGCTGGGAAAGTACACTAAGCTGACAGGCATGTAACAAAGCACTGTGCAGGCTACAGGCAGATGGGCTCATCACTGGCCTACATCTCCTATGGGGGAATGCACATGTACCTGCATATATAGCAGGCTCTACAGGCATGTCACAGCACAGGTTAAGATACACCTGTGTGAAAGTGCATAACCACAACCAATGTGAACACTGCCACAGCCACATATGGTAAGCTAGCATAATATTACAGTATATGGACTATCTGTTCAACACCATCCTCATATGTGCCACTCACATAGTGACTCTACATATACTGGGCTGCTACACGGTGTGGTCTGATGCCCGTCTGTGATATGGGACATGTGTGTGTATGGCTCTACAAACATGTAAGCCAATATGGTAACATATAGTGGAGCAGCATGTAACATCAGATAGGACAGAACCTAGGACGATGACATCTACCACAGTCTGTACACAGGCCAAGGTACATATTAACAATACACACACTGTCAGCATTCACCATAAGTACACAGACACCAGTACTGTACAAACAACCACAGAATGTCCAGGTCATGTCATTAAATATAACCCCTACTGTACATAACATGTGTAGCAGTCTGATATCTCACTGGCTTGTTATCAGATATGATGACACTAATGATGGTGTAAAGCACATATGCACCTCTTAATGTACGACATATGTACAAAGGTTGACAGAGTTGTGGCTGGAAGCACATACACAGGGCCAATATTGACATGTTGCTGTGATAACCTCATACATTAACTGTTGTAACAGGGTTTGTTGCAACATATGTCCTATGAGAGATAAAAGCGCAGTAACTGTCACGGCTTCCACCATCTACAGACTGCAATCCTCACACTACCTTCTGCAGTTCACAGATAGATGCTCTGTGGGTAACACATGACACCAAAGGCACAACACACTGCCCAGTCTGCAGATGACCCTACAGATGGGGATTCCTCATAAACATAGAACTGACATGGCAGGTATTAAAACATGTAGGACAGCCATATCCACACACTGTTAAACCAACATTGCTCCAAATGCAGTATAGCAGCAGTTGCAGTCTGTAGTCAGGTCAGGCACATCTGCCTCCTGTATGTTGCACTGTTTCCACAGTGTATGTTGTTAGAGGTAAGTCCCCAATCCAGCTGATATACTATTTTCCAAACAACAACTCTAGTTCCTGTTCACAGTGAATGAAAAGGGCCAACACCAACATGATGTTCCTAGATATTGGAGTGTGTTTCCATGCAATTGGCTATGGGAATGTTACCACAGCTGTTCCACATCCAAGCAGCTAAGGGAGGGCTGTAACTCGTGCAGAGGCCATCAGCTGATCATGAGCATCACTTAAAATCCACATGCTGCTGCCTAAGAAAAGCAGGTGTAGGTCTCCACATCCACCAGTAAGGGAGTGAGAGAGGCAGACAGAGGTATTGACAAGTCAGGGAGTGGTGGGAGAGTAAAACCTAAGCATGTTTATGTTGCATACCTACCAGCACAGGGTACCAAACCCCTGACGACTATGTAGTGCTATCACAGTCCTATGCATTTATTGGATGCACCACATAGGGTACCTGCTGTGGAGTCCTCAGAACATATATGTGATGGTGAGTGACATCTGCAACAGGGATATGGTAGCTATACGGTAGGTGAAGTACACATGCCTGTCTGCATGAACAGGTGCCAGTGTCAACACAGCCACACTCTCACAGGGATGCAAGCACATTGGCACACTTGTCAGGGCCAGGGATACAGCTCATCACTAGTGAGATTGCCACATCACATTACTGTGCAGGTATCACATGCACCACACAGGTCATATGGAGGTTCTATGGGCAAAAGGTATGGGTAGGTGTCTGGCATCAGACAGCATGCTTCAGTATGCCACTGGGGGTTATAGTACATGTGGATGTGATCATACAACATACACAAACACACAAGGTGCCAGTACTGACATGCATGGGTGCATTTATACATGGACGACTTTGCCAGATGGCTATACAAGGCTAGATGATGGGTATACCTTGGCATCAGGCCACATGACAATGGTCTGCATTGTTGCTCAAGGCTGCGGTTTCTGCATTTGCCACACAGGTGGGTATTGTATCCACCATCCAGTCACCTGGGTGACTATTGCATGTGGCCAATGCTGTGCATCGCTTGCCATGTATGTGTTCATTAGTCCATGAAATGGACAGTGTCTGGGATGTCCACACCTCCCACATGCATGTAAAGTTACATGTGGTAATGTACCTGGGGTGTCTGGCCCATGTTGTGTACACAGATTATCATCAGATGTGCCAGTCTTGGCCACCTGTGGCAGGAACTGACAATGGACAGCAGGTTAGCGTTGCACCTACATTGATAGCATGCTAACAACATTCCCTGGTGTCAGTGGCATCTGTCCATACAGGGCGTGTTGTCAGGCATGGTATGTTCTTTGTGGGTCACGTGATGGCACCACAGGTGTTGCAGTTGTCCAGTGGGGAACATGGGGAAGGTGCACTGTCTGCATGTATGTGCCTATTGGACAGATGGACAGGGTGCCATGCCCTCTGTAGGCCACTGCATTCACTCCATAGTTACTATCAGTCACCAATATGCAGTGTACTACACACATATTGGCTGTTGCCTCGGCATGTGTGTGTGTGTGTGTGTGTGTGTGTGTGTGTGTGTGTGTGTGTGTGTGTGTGTGTGTGTGTGTGTGTGTTAATGAGACATGGGGTGAGAGTGTGCTCTGGGTAATACTGGGGTTGCTAACTGTGATTGCCTGGCCTTGATGTCACATGTATGGGTATGGATTTGCACTCCAGCCTCTTGGCTATTTCACATCTGTTATCCCTGTACAGTGGACATTGTGATATATACTAGGGCCACCATATAAGAAATTTGTAAAACTCGCTCCACATTGGGCCCAGGTGTCACGCACTCACATCCATACAGGATACAAGTTACACACACACAAACACACCTGGCATGTCTGGGAGTAGACCCCCTACCTAATTAGTTTATTACACTACAGCACTACGCAGGTATAGTACATGCCACGGATATTAAAGTAGTACTCCTTCCCCAAAGGTGTATATCACATTGGCTGACATCAGCAGGATAGCCAAAGTAGGGCCTTTGACATGTACTGAGTGTGACTAGCCTCTAATGCAGTGCATCCTACACCTACATTGGAACATACACAAAACATCCACAACTGACTTGTGTGGATATATAACCCCTAACAGAGGACTGTATCACACTACAGCATGGAGATGTTATAGGATACGCCACATGGATTACTGGAAAACTCCTTCCACAAAGGTGTATATCACAATGGCTGACATCAGCAGGATTGGCAAAGTAGGTAATTTGACATGTACTGAGTGTGACTGACCTCTAATGCAGTACACCCTACAGAGACATTGAAAGACATTGAAACACAAAACATCCAGACCTGCCATGGGTGGGAATAGAACCCAACCAGAGTTCTACATCACACTACACCAGTACGCAGGTATGGCACATGCTACAGAAGTTACTGGGCTACAGCCTTCCCAGAGGTGTATTTCTGGGTGGATGACATCAGCAGCCTTGCCAAAGATGTGCATTTGACTTGTAGGGTGTGTGACTACCCTAAAATGCATTGCTCCCTACACAGACAGAGTTAGACAGACACCCACACACATGCCATGTCTGGGAGTAGAACACCTACCTAACTACTTTATTGCACTACAGCAGTACACAGTTATAGGATGTGCTACAGAGATTACTAGGCTACAATCTTCCCAGAGGTGTATTTCTAGGTGGATGACATCAGCAGCCTTATCAAAGTAGAGCATTTAAATTGTAGGGGATGTGACTACCCTAAAAGGCATTGCTTTCTACACATACAGACACACACATAAACATGCACACGCACACAGTTGCCAAGACTGGGGTTAGAATTCCTACCTAACTACTTTTTCACATTACAGCAGTTCGCAGTTACAGGACGCGCTACAGAGATTACTGGGATACAACCTTCCCAGAGGTGTATTTTTAGGTGGATGACATCAGCAGCCTTACCAAAGCAGAGCATTTAAATTGTAGGGGTTGTGACTACCCTAAAAGGCATTGCTTTCTACACAGACAGAGTCAGCCAGACACATGCACACACACACACACACACACACACACACACACACACACACACACACACACAGTTGCCAAGGCTAGGGTTAGAACTCCTACCTAATTACTTTATCACACTACAGCAGTTCGCAGTTACAGGATGCCCTACAGAGATTACTGGGCTACAACCTTCCCAGAGGTGTATTTCTAGGTGGATGACATCAGCAGCCTTACCAAAGTACAGCATTTAAATTGTAGGGGGGTGTGACTACCCTAAAAGGCATTGCTTTCTACACAGTCAGTCAGACACATGTACACACAAACACGCACGCACACACAGTTGCCAAGGCTGGGGTTAGAACTCCTACCTAATTACTTTACCACACTACAGCAGTTCACAGTTACAGGATGCTCTACAGAGATTACTGGGCTACAACTTTCCCAGAGGTGTATTTCTAGGTGGATGACATCAGCAGCCTTACCAAAGTAGAGCATTTAAATTGTAGAAGGTGTGACTACCCTAAAAGGCATTGCTTTCTACACAGACAGACACACACACAAACACAGTTGCCAAAGCTGGGGTTAGAACTCCTACCTAATTATTTACACAGACAGAATCACACACACAGTTGCCAAGGCTGGGGTTAGAACTCCTGCCTAAATAGTTTATCACACTACTGCAGTACATAGTTACAGCATGCGCTATGGAGATTACTGGGATACAGCTCTCCCAAAGGTGTATTTCACAGTGGATGACCTCAGCAGGCTTGTCATAGTGGGGCTATGGGGAGGGCAGTGTGTGTGCATGGGCCATAACTCATTCATCTAGGGGTTGACACACCACATGCGGGC
Source organism: Protopterus annectens (assembly GCF_019279795.1). Lineage (NCBI taxonomy): Eukaryota > Metazoa > Chordata > Ceratodontiformes > Protopteridae > Protopterus > Protopterus annectens. The sequence continues at coordinate 1,121,572,588 of NC_056733.1, read as the reverse complement.
ACAACCTGGGTCATATTTCACAGGTACGTGTATGCATCTGTTAGATGACTACTTCCTTGCACAGTCATGTTGCACAGCTGGCACATGGCCCACATACTCTGTAATGCTGACAGATACCGGTGGCTAGTATCTGCAGTGTGTGACATCTGACCCTCATGTGGTTGTGGCCCTTTGCCTGTGTGCTGGGTGCAACAGGCCTGGATGGCTCCTTGTCACAGTCACCCTCTTCCACACATCTATGTATGTCTACCTTTGGCTTATTATAGTGTGTTGTCCTTACATATATGCCTTTTGTCCTATCCACTGTGTGTGCAAAGCATGAGTGGGGCATATTGAGGAGTGTCTGCACTAACATCTGCGGATGCCAGATATGTCTGGTCCACTGGTGTTTTCAGATATGGCTTTCATGTGTTTACATGCATGAGCATGCCCAGTGTAACCTTTGAGTATGTTGTTGACTGACATTGCCTTAATTTCTATAAGTGTATGGGCATGCCCAGTATGGCTGTCTGTATTGAATGTGTGGATCAAGTCCAGATCATTTGTACTGCAGTGCTGACCTTTGTTCATAGGTTCATAGGTTCATACTAGGCTATCTGCCCTGGGGCAATTATAAGCCTAGCCCGATTCTGTATGGCTTATGCCACCCCTTGATTTGAGTATACTGTGCCCTTTTTAAGGTTTAGTTTACTGTGCCTCTGTCCAATAGTGACACGGGAGTAATCCCTGGGACAAACCTACAATCCCCCATCCACTTATCGAGATTCTTCTTGAAGAGATTCAGTGAGGTGCTCTGCCTCACATGAACTGGAATTCTATTCCAGAGTGAAGGGAGCCTCTGGGTTATGAACCTATCCCTCCAGCAAGTTCTATTTATTTCTGTGCTGAGGTTCAAGTCCCTCGAGCGTGTGGCTCTAAAGGATTTAGATTTACTGAGGTGGAGCATGTCCATTAATTCTGGATTTGACATAGCTTTGTATGTCAGGCATAGATCACCTCGAAGTAGGCGGTATGCAACTGAGTAGAGCTGAAGTTTTTTTAACTGAGCAGCATATGGCATCTGTTTGAGACCCTTGATCCTCTTGGTGAGATAGTTTTGGGGTCTTTCTAATTGCTGCAGGTGTCGGGTAAGGTATATCCCAAAAGGGGCATTGTATTCTATGATGGGCCTGATGAGGGATGAATAAAGGGGCATGATTATCTCTCTTGATATAGATGTGAAACCCTTCATGATGAGGTGGGCTATGTAGAAGGTCTTTCTAACCACTTTGGCAATGTGGTTTTCAAAGGAGAGATTGCTATCAACTTGGGTCCCCAGGTCCCTAATAACTTTCTCTGTACTTAATGGGTTTCCGCCTATGTGGTAATTTGTGGGCACATTGTTTTTGCCAAAGGGTGACTATACTTTTTTTGGCATTTAGCTTTAAATCATGGTGCTGGCACCAGTTATGTGTCTCTGTGAGACATTTTTGAAGGATGTTTGTGTCAGCTGGAGAGTTGATTATGGCACCTAGTTTGCAGTCATCTGCGAACTTGGTGAGCCATAGTCCTCCCACGTTTGCCTGTACCTCGGAAAAGTATATACCGAACAAGAGTGGTCCCAGGACAGAACCCTGTGGGACACCACTTGTGACTGGTTTCGAGTTGGACATGGCTCCAGCAACTCTCACTCTGTGGGTTCTGTCTTTGAGCCAGTTTGCGACCCATCTTGTGACATAGGGGTTTATATTTAAGCTGGATAGCTTATCTATGATGCCCGAGTGGGGTATTGTGTCAAACGCCTTTGCAAGGTCCAGATAGGCTGTGTGGACTACCTTCCCTTCATCTATGGCTTTGGTGACTGTTTCGAAGAAGTCAACCAGGTTCAAAAGGCAGGATTTGCCCTTGACAAAGCCGAACTGGGTAGGATCTAGTGTCTGTAAGTCCCCAATGTCTTTGTTTATGAGCTCCATGATGATCCTCTCCATAGCCTTGCAGACTAAGCTAGTCAGGCTTATGGGGCGATAGTTTCCAGGGTCCATAGAGGCTCCACCTTTGTGGAGTGGGACCACTGTTGCTGTATGCCATTCTGTGGGCACATATCCTGTAGTGAGGCTGAGATTGTATAGCTGTTTTATTTGAGGGATTAGTTCCTCTTGGAGTTCATGTAGGATGCAACCTAGGATGCCATTTGGTCCCATGGAAGCAGTGTTTTTTGCTTTGGAGAGGGCAGCCTTCACCTGAGCATCAGAGATGTTTGGGAGGCAGCCCTCTGCTGGGATAGATACTTGCTCTTTTGGGGGGGGGGTGGAGAAGTTTGCACTGAACCTGTCTGCCAGGATATTGGCGATGTCTGTGGGTTCAGTGTATTTTTTGTCGTTTAGAATCAACTCAGAACAAGTCTGGGAGTTGCATCCCAGGTTTTTAACATAACTGAAAAAAGCCTTATGATTGTCTTTGGTGTCCTGTGCAATTTTTCTCGAAGCTGGCCTTGGAGGATTTTATGAGGATCGTAATTTTTGCTAGTACTGATCAGAGATGCCTTCCCTATTAGGGATTTTGCTCTATCATGTAGTAGCTTCCTCCTTCTGTTATACAGTTTATTTATGGCAGGGGTCCACCAGACTGGACACCTGCCTTTGGATGATTGGGTCTTGGTTTTGTTTGGGATAGCTTGATCCATGCATTCCTGGAGATGTCCGTAGAATGCGTTTATATAGGATTCTGCAGTTTGGACCGTAGTTTCCACTGGCCCTGGGGCCCTGAAGGATTCCACTTCAGTTTTGAGAAGTGAGAAGTTCGCTTTTGAGAAGTTTTTCACTGTGGTTTTCTGGGCTGGGGGTGGTGTCGGGATGTGGACATCCAGTGAAATTAATTTATGGTCTGATCTTACCAATGAGGGATATACTTCTGGTGTGGAGCATAGAGTCCCCATGTTGGTAATGATCAGGTCTAGTATGTTGTCCCCTCTTGTGGGAGTGGTGACTAGTTGTTCCATAGCATCTGAGTTTATAATTTCCAGGAACCTTTGGGCTAAGGTGCTGGGGCTTGAGTAGTGCTCCCAGTCAATGTTTGGGTAGTTGAAGTCGCCCAATATAATGGTGTTCGGAGAGATCTTCATGTTCTCCAATGTTTTCAGGAAAGCCGAGTGGGATTCCTGACTTTGAGAGGGTGGTCTGTAGGATACTATAAACTGAAAAGCAGTCTTGCCCACTGTTAGTTGCACATGAATGGTCTCTGATACTTTGTGCAATGCCACTAACCTGGAGGTGTGGATATCCTTGATAAATATGGAAACTCCCCCTCCTTTTGTGGTTCGGTCCAGGTTTTGGGGCCGAAAAGCATGATATGAGGTATAGCCTGGTAGTGCTGGGGTGCTCTCTAGAGCCTTGAACCAGGTTTCTGTCACTGCACAGATATCGATGTTCTCCATACTGAGGAGAGCTTCGAGTGCGTGCATCTTGAGGTTAAAACTTCTGGCATTTAGCAGCATTACCCTTAGTTTCTTGTTCCTTGTGCTGTCTATGGGGGTGGGTTTGACTTTTGAGCCTTGCCTAAAAAAGGCACTATGGGGGTGGCAAGAGCCTTTGCCAATATCCGAAAGCCCAGTGGTGACAGGTGCAAGCCGTCCCTAGCGAAGCAACGTGGCTTGTCGAGCATGTCATCCCAGGCTGACAGACACTGGATCCCCTTTGAATGACACCAAAATTTTAGCCAATTGTTAAAATCGATCATTTTGTCTTTGTACTGTGGCATCATTCTAGGTGAGGGTAAGATGCTGCTCAAGGTCAGGGTCATACCAGCCCTGGCTACATGATTAGAGAGCTCCTCTATTTCTCTTTTCATGTAGTCCAGGGAGGTACATCTCAGGTCATTCACACCAGCATGTACAATGACTGAGTCATATTTGTATTTGCTTTGGAGTGACCTGAGTGCTTGCGTTATGTGGCGGATCCTAGCACCCGACAGGCAGCTCACCGTGACCTTCTCTTTATTCAGCCTGGTGAGTGGGACGTCAGTGTGTCTGACAATAGAGTCACCTATTACAAGAGTATCAGGTGTGTTATTCAGCCTTAAGGGCTGTGGCTGCTTGGCACACTGACTTTGTGGGTTATGTGTTGTGCGTGTTTTGTTTTGAGGTAGCATTTGCTTGGATGTCTGCTTTGGAGGTCACTGTTGCTTAGGTAGATTTTTATTTAGAGCCTCCGAGTATGTTTTTGTGTATTTATGTATTTGGTTCGCTGATGTGGTGGGACTATGTGATACTGGAATTGTGTTGTGTGAGGTTACCTTCTCCTCCTGACTGGTTACACCAGTTTTGAGATGAGAGAGCTCAGCCTCCAGTTTGGCTAAATAGTTGCATCTCTCAGATATATTTGAACCTGTTTGGAGGAGGAGAGGGTTGTCCATTGTGTTGTACACCTACAGGTAGCATGCTGTCTCAGCAGGGTATCCGTCGATCATTTGGCATGGACTGTTACTAAATTTCTACATTTCTGCATTTCTACGTAGGATGGGGAGGCACACCTGACTATTTCTACATTACTACACAGGATTGGGGGGGAGGCACACCTGACTGTGACTACATTTCTACATAGGATTGGGGGGGCACACCTGACACTTGTACACATTTGCTAGGACTGTACTGGTATGTTGGGTACTCCATTTCAGTCTGTTGTCTTACCTATTGTGCTGACTAGAGGAATACCAGTGTGCTACAGATCTTAGCTTTTAGTTACCTACATAGTAGTTTCTGACTTCCTACCTTTCAGAACTGACATCCCACTGCCTGACCTGCTGCAGTCTGTCTGTGTAGGTCTGGGGGGAGGTTACCCATAGGCCTCATTTAGAGGCCATAGCACCGCCTTTGTTTGTGTTTGTCTACACCTGTCCTGCTGGCTGTGACTGTTGTTGGGTATGTGACCCCCCCCCCTTGACTGGCATGTGTGAGTCACTTACCTTGTGGGTGTCCCAGTATTGAGGTTGGTGCTGCAGGGCTGCCTATGTCAGATGCACATTTTACACTCCCTACACATGGTTAGGCACAGGTAGTGTAATGTTTGGCATCCCTTTTACTGTATGTGAGAGTCAGAGAGTGGTGTTAGTCCATGGGTCTCTCCTGTGTCAGTGTATGTGCTATGTGTTGCCTCTTTGCCAAGGCCAGGGCATACTGGCCATGCCTCCTTCTGCCTACTGGGGCAGGCTCTGGTTGTTCCTCTTCCGAGTCACTCTGTGCCTGTGCAGGCCTTGGCAATGGTGGGGGTGGGGGTGGGGCTGTGTGGCCCTGCCCCATTCTGTTCCTGCTGCAGCTGTTTCCGTAGTATTATGTTGTGCAGCATGGCACATACAATGACAATTTGGGTACATGTAGCTGGTGAGTACTGCAAGGCTCCACCAGATGTGTCCAGGCACTAGAACTGTGACTTGAGCATCCCAAACACATGCTCTATTATAATTCTGGTCTGTGCGTGTGCCTCATTATGGAGTTCTTGTTCAGTTGTGTTTGCATTTCTGATGGGTGTTATCAGCCACGTCCCCAGTGCGTATCCAGCATCCCCCACTAGGTGACCATCAGGAATGTCCCCAATGGCAAATCCCTGGTGCTGCTGCATCAGATGCCAGATGTGGGAATCGTGATAGCATCCAGGGCTGCCAGCACACACATTTATTATTATGCCCTGGGCATCGCACACGACTTGACAGTTGATGGAGGGGAAGTCCTTGCGGTTGAGGTAGACCCTACCCCACTTGCCGGGTGGTGCATTGATACATATGTGTGTGTCTGTTAGTTCTGTGTGTGAGGCGTGGCCAGCACAGCTCAGCAATTTGCTGTAAGAGGTCCCTGTCCACCCTATAGCGCTCCACTATCTCCAGCTCATGTAGCCCCTGGAAGGATACCCTGAGTCTGTACACTCTTCTCCATCTCCTCACTGTGGGTTGGTGGGCAGCATTCATATCCTCACCACCCTCAGCCTCTTCCATAAGTTGTTCATAGGTTCAATGGTTGGTACTAGAATATTGGCCCTATGGCCTGTACAAGCCTAGCCATAACAATTCCCTGGCTAGTTCTTCCCACAATATTTACTTCCCTGCTTGACCATACAGAGTTAGATTTTTGGACATGCTGATATCACTATACCAAATAATAGTGGCCCCAAGAGTGAACACTGAGGTACTACTCAGGCCATCAATTAATACTTGGAGTAAGAGTTTCTAATGATCACTCTAAGTTCTATCCAGTAGTCTGAGGGCTTCCTGTGTCATAGAGGGGGACCTATATCTTACAAGGAAGTGGTGTGTGATTTTGCCTATGGTGATTTGAACATGAAGCTCAAGTACGTTGTCCTATTTGACCAGCCTTGAGGTATATTTATTTTTTATGTAAACTGCAACACTTTGACCTTCAACCTTTAGTGCTTGCCTGTAGTAGCTGTTCTCAATCTGGCGACGGCATTATAGTTTTGCACTTCTGGTGTTCTCTCTATGGCTTTAAACCATGTTACAGTGACTATACAGACGTCAACATTCTCTAAGTTGAAAAGAGCTTGTAGGGAGTGGTGTTTCTTGTTTAGACTCCTAACATTGAGCAGCAAGACCTTTAGATTTTCCAGGAATTTCTATGGCTTTGAACCATTGCAGGACTACTTTCTCCAAGTTTAGGAATGTCCAGTTGGACTCTTTCCTCATCTCTAGCTTTTCTAAACTATCTTTCTCACTGCAAATATTGAGCAGTTGTGCTGCATTCTGATTTGAATCCAGACTTCTCATCTTCCATCTTACTTTCTACCACTCTGTGGATTTCTTTATCAGTCTCCCTCTCTAGCACTTTCATGCAGTGTGACATGGGTTTGATACCTCTTCACTTCCCACAGTCATGGATGTCTTGTTTGTGACATGGATTTGATACCTCTTCACTGCCCACAGTCATGGATGTCTTGTTTGTGACATGGGTTTGATACCTCTTTACTGCCCACAGTCATGGATGTCTTGTTTGTGACATAGGTTTGATACCTCTTTACTGCCGACAGTCATGGATGTCTTGTTTGTTCTTCTAGACTGGCACTAGTATGCTTATTCTCCTGTCACCTGGGATATGCCTTTCTTTCCACACTGCTATAGATAATCTCAGGAGCCATTGCTCCCCTGTCTCACCCAACATCTTAATCATATCTGCTGTGACCTCATATGAGCCTGCTGCTTTCCTTGACTTAATTTTCCTTACTTGAGTTGTTTCTTCTTCAGTGGTGGCTTCTCTTTTTTCTCTTTCCTCATAGGCTGTGTCTGGGACAGTACAGCTTCAGTAGGATTTACTTAATTCAGAAGTTTCTGGAAGTATTCATTCCATCTGACTTTGATGACCTGTAGACTGGTAAGCAGGTTGTTGCTGGCATCCCTTATGAAGTCTTCATATCCAGTTCTGTCTGTCATGATATTAGCATTCAAGTCCCCCATTATCAACAACAACTCATGCTGTCCTGCTTTATCTAATAGGTCCTACAACTGCTGCATGAATACACTCTTTTCCTCATTATCACAATCCTAATGCTCGCTTAAACTGAGTTTATAAATACTACCTTATTCTTATACTGGAGTCTGATTGTCTTGAATTTTTCAAATTCTGATTCCAACATCACATACTGTCTTCTTAAGATCAACCTCACTACAATTTCTAAACCATTTTTAGTTGCCTACCCCTGATTAATAGTCTATAGAACACAAGTCAAGTGGCTTTGCTGATCTGACCTTCTTTGCTGTCTCCTGAATACAGAGGATCTCCAGCCTCCTCCTTACCTTCATGCTATCCACTTCTAAGATACATCCTGTCAGTGAATCTATTCTGAGTGTAGCAATCTTAAATGATTCTTCCACTAGGTAGTAATGCACGGGTCCATATTATAAGACCAAAAGATGAAAATCACGAACGCTGTAAATATCAAAAATGCCGGACCTCGAACTTGCTATTGTGGGGGGCTGCACCCCCCCCACATCCCCTGCTATATATATATATATATATATATATATATATATATATATACCAACTCCGAGACCGCATTACAGTGAGGAAAGGGCAAGTATTCCAATCTTCACTGTACTGCAATCTCACAACATGCACTTCGAGGTCTGGCATATTCGACATTTACAGCATTCATGAGTTTCATTTTTCAGTTTTATAATATAGACCTGTAATGCACCCAGTTTAAGCTGCGTATATCCTAGTCATAATTTTTTAATAACTTTCACATACAGAAATTGATATATAGTTTGCTAGATCCTCCTTTCTCCTCTTTCCTTTATACAGTACTACCATCTCTTGTAAACTGAACAGGCAAAACAAACTACTGAAAAACAAAACAGAGAAGAAACCACGCAGTCACACAAACGAAATGATTAAGCGCTTTTCATTTATTCCAATAAACAAACTTCTTCAGATCAAGTAAAACAAAAATTCACAGTTTAAATACTCTCTGGGCTAATACTTACAAAGTCAATTAACTACTTAAGGTGAAAGCTGACTTACAAGACACGCCCTATTTGCAAACACAACTAGACTAAAAACTGCTTTTAAAGTAAAAGCTAAAAATCCAAATAGTCAGACTAAAAGTACAACTAGCGTTGTCTATAAAAAATGTGTATATCTAGCCTACTACTAAGCTAGTAAGGCAAAAAGGTAATAGTTACAAGTGCATAAAAACTCCGCTGGTGTTAATAAAACTGAGTTAATACAAATACCTATGTTAGTGCACTAAACTGTGTATGTTTAAGCACATCAAGTGTGCAAAACATAATTGGTAATAAGTAATGTACCAAGATAAAACTACAAATTCTCAGCAAAAGATACTCAGCAAAAAATAAACATAGGGTCACTGAACCAATCTACTACCATCTCTGCTTGCCACATTAATCATGTCACTCCCCTCCCCCCGTTTTATTAAACAAACACAACTACTTCCACTATATGCACCCTTGTCAACATGTAAACCATCTAAGTCACCGGATTTCCTTTTTTCAGATATTTAATTACTACAACCTTTTCTTCCACGTTCATCTCTTTATTCATCTCACCTCCATCATTTCCACATCTTGGGCCTTTCCATTCCTCAAATTTTGACCCATTTAATTTTTGCTGTGCATATATCTTCTCATAAAATTTCCTTTTTCCCACACTCCCTTCTTTGAATTTTGAATTTGCACACAAATAATTTTGCATAATTTTCCCTTTGTTTTTCCTCATGCATGCACTTTGCTCCACTTCTGCATACTCCTCTAACTCCTCCTGTGTCTCCATGATCCTGTCAATCCACTCTTCCTCTGTTCACTAATCCTCATTCATACCTACCTGCTTCTGCTGCAAATCCATCTCTATTTCCTTTTTCTTGTCTTGTCATCATTTGTTTTAATGTCTTCTACAGTCCATACATCTTTACCCTCCAAGCAGCTTTAATTCCACTCACTCTAATTCACACCTTTTCTTATTTATTCCATTGCCATATCTCCTTGGACAGCTTTTTTAACCACTCTACCTGATCTGCACCTTTCAGTTTCCTCAGGTTTCATCTCCATCTCTTCAAGTCTTCCCTTCTCCTTTCCACAGCACTGTAATCAAGGAACAATCTGACAATCCCTTTTTATATTTGCCTACAGCCTCCACCTTGCATAATTTTTCATCATCCATTAATATCCTGCACAGCCTACTTGCCTGCTTTTGTCTTGTGCGCTAAGCATAAAACTGCTTCACTTTCCCCATTTTCTCGCTTTATGCTTTTAGCTCTCCTATCTCTTTCATACATTTCCTTACATTCGTCTGACCTTTAACATTAAACTCCCTCTTCTCATGCGATCTGTCTGAATTTGGCTTTAACATACATTTAATCCCGTGCCCATATCACCTCATCTCATATATGCCTCAACCTTCCTCTTGCCCGGTTGCCCCATAAAGCTTATCATTTTCTATTCTTCATCTTCGCTTAGGCCATTATAGAAACGTATTACTAGTCTTTTGTCTTCAACAGTACCTCTACTTATTACCCAACTTCCACTCGTCCTCCCCATCTGTTTCTCCTGGATAATTTTAGCTGCTGTAAGCAGCCTAATTTTTCCATAAATTTCTTTTTGATTCTGTTCAATAAACATTCTCTCTTTACTGGGTTATTCAACCCCACCCAAAAAAATTCTGACTCCCCACTCTCTACATTCCAACTCCATACACTCCAGTGCTAAATTCTATCCTAATCTTTGCTTCTTGGGAACTAGAACTTAAGAGTTTTTGGGCATATCACAAGTGTGTACCAGTTGCCCCTTCCTGGTCATGATAGGTTAAAGTTGCTGGCAGTCATCCACCTGATCAGCGACTTGAATAATACTCCTCAGGTAATCCCACTCCTTATAACTTCTCTGTCTATCTCTCCCCTTGTTCCTCACTGGCCTCATGTCTCCAATAGAATACCATCATAATCTTCCTCAGCCTAAAGCCATACTTATTACTAATGTATGCATATAACATTATGCATGTAACACAATACAGCACATTTAGACTGGATTGGCTCTCAGTTACATAAGTGACACACTATAATTGTCCACAAATATCAAGCCTTGCAAAAGAGCACATGGTTTCCCCAGAATGTATGCATGGATAAACCAACAACTACCTCCATACCCCAATACAATTTAATTGAACTTATATTTTCACTCACCCCAGCTACCTGTCTTTTTATATCTGCAAGAATAAATGTATTTGTTTGTTTATTTGAATTTGCTGTCCACGCTAGAGCACTGCTCAAATTTGACCAATTTCAGCCTCAGCCAGGTATATACAAAACAGTGAGAGATATGGTGATTAACAAGTACATTGAATGTGCAATTACGAAATACGGTATGTAAAAATAAAATTTATATTATATATATATGACATATATCGAATAGGTACTAATTGAGTTAATGTGGAATAACATAGGGATAGAAGAAATGGAGGAGTGAAAGAGAGAGACTGTGATTTAACTATCACCTGTCTATACTAACAAACATGTTCACTTCCTCATTCTGTGTTCGTAAACTATAACCCTTTTCCTATAAAAACTAGTATCAACAAATTAATAAAGCTAATTGTATATGCATTGTTTTTAAATGCCAATATACCTTTGCATATGAACTTGATAGCCCTTAGTGAGCTTAGAGGATAACCTTTTCATGTATAAATCATTTTTATGTATAAACACCCTTTGGTCATCCATTGGGCCAGTTACCCTAGTCAGGTTCCTTCTATTTTTTCCTTGACATAACAGTAAAGTCTTATGTTACTCTGGGCTTCTGCCACTTCGTTCTCTTTTCTCTCATACCCTTTTTCACCTCCTCTTCAACCAGCATCTTAGTCTGTTCCTTTTCATCCTCTTTCTTAACTTTTCATCTCATCTGGCAGTCACATATATAACAGAAAGCAAACAGACATACTGATGCACCGTTTGTTTGACGTCCTCTCCACAAAAGGTCCAGCACTTGCTGGCTCTAATTCCATGACAAGTTGTTTTGTATGAACTGGGCCTGGTGCATTTTTTGTAGTCAGTAAACAATTAATATTGAGACTAGCATCTGTGCAGAACTCGGGACAGCACAGTGATGCAATGGTTAGCTTTGTTATCTCACACCAAGAGGTTCTGCAGTTTGATTCACAGCTAAGGTGCCTTCTGTACAGACTCTGCAGGTCTTCCCTATGCTCACATAATTTTCCTCTGGGTGCTGTTGTTTCCTTCCATTTTCCCAAGATGGATGCAGGTGGATTGGGCATTCTATATTGGCCCTAGGTGTGTATGTGTGTGTCTTCTGAGGAAGGTTGGGTGCCGGACTGGCAACTCGAGACAGTAAAAACTCTATTGCCGTTCATTCTGTGGACCTATGTTCTGCTGTGATGACCCCTAGTAGGACCATATGAAAGTAGAAGAAGATCTGTGTGGAACTCGATCTCTCTAGTCTCCTCTTATGCTCCTCCTCTTCTTCTAGTTGGCTTATATCTCAGACTTCTTCCCTTTCTACTCCACTTAATTCTCCCATTACCTCTTCTTCCCTTAGGTCACCTTCTTCTTCTTATTATTCTTCATGGTTAAGGGTCTTTAATGGTAAGCTATCCCTGCATTCCTCTCTCCTTTTTTGGAAGATGGATTGGCTGCCATGTTACTTGTTTCTATTGGTGTGCAAACTGGTGACACATTAATGTCTTCCTCAGTTTCTAGTTCTGTATATTTGTCAGCCTCTCATGCAGTGCTCACTGTGAACATTGTAATGGGTCTCAACTACTTACTCTTCCTTGCTATTTGCTGCTGTGGCACCACATACCTTCACACACCTTCACTTCCTACTCATCCTCTCTTTGTTGGGGCTTCCCTTCCTTCTCCACTAGGGACTGTTTTTTCCTGTCATTTATTAGCACCTCTCATTGTTTCAGTTTCCTCTCTACTATGGCAATAATATCTTCCCTGCAGCTTAAGTTTTATAATTATTGGATGTACTAGATGACCTACATCCCACTCATGTTTGAAATACCATTACACTGGGCCCACCTCTACTTTGTTGTTGTGCCAATGTCCCAAAATATTCCACCACCTTTCACTTTCACTTTCACAATGTTCATTTTAATAATAATATGTCTGCCTGTAGCATTAACGTCACTATTTGGTTTCCCCTGCCCCATGGGCCCTGTCAACCTGTGGATCCGAACCACCACATTCCTTGCCCAGTTCAGTGACTCACTACCACTTAGTGTGTCCACTCCTTCCACCACACTTATTATGCAGAAGTTATCTCATCATGGTCTGTTTTCCAAGTCACCTCTTTTTAAACTCACTTTACCTAGCACAGAGTTAATGTCAAATATTTCACATTCATGTCTCTCCGCTTATTTCTTTATTCCATCAGCTTTATGTTCTTGTACCAATAATTTTGCTCAATTCACTTGTTTTCTATTTTAATTCATAAACACCCAGCCTCAATGGAGTTAAAACACCTCTTGTACCTGCAGAGTTTCGGGCTGGATATCTTTAACCTGAACTAAATTCTTGTGAATATGGTTTTGTAATCTGCCTGTAAACAAATGTATATTAGGAGCTGTAAAAGTTACAAAGAAACTTAAAGCATAAAAGTTTTTCAGCGCACACACATTCTCCTTCACAATGGTGATATTAATAGGTCAGCTATTTATAATGGTAATTTAATTGTCAGGGGATGCGGGGGGCGGGGGGCTTGCCTCTGCAAAAAAAAAAAAGATACTTTAATTGTGTTTTTTTTAAGTTTTGCATGAACTGAGATTAATTCTCGGAGCATGCTTAGTAGCATGTCAACATGCATAATGTTGATCAATTTGGGTTGCAAACTGGCTCACAGATAGAACCCACAATGTGAAAGTAGCTGACTCCAAGTCAGACTGTTGACTAGTCATGAGAGGAGTCACACAAGGTTTGGTCCTGGGTCCTCTCCTGTTTGGTATCTACTTCTCTGAAGTCCAGGCCAACATGAAGGGACTCTGGCTGACTAAGTTTGCAGATGATTGCAAATTGGGAGCTATAATGAACTCCCCAAGTGATGCTGACATCCTACAGAAAGGCATCAATGAGACTAACGATTGGTGTCAGAACCATGGCCTTAAGCTCAATGTCAAAAAATGTGTCGTCATCCCCCTTGGGAAAAATCTGGTTCCCTTGAATTACCACATTGATGGTAGTCCACTGAACACAAAAGGTGTTATAAGAGATCTGGGAAAACAGGTTGACAGAAACCTCTCTTTTGACCACCACATTGTCACTGTGGTCACAAAGACCTTCTATGTGGCACATCTCATTACTAAGGGTTTTGCATCAAGGAAGAAAAAGGTCATTGCCTCCCTCTACTCTTCCCTCATTAGGCCAATCATCGAGTACAATGCCTCATTTGGCATGTACATCACTAGACACCTGCAACAACTGGAGAGGCCACAAAAGTAGCTCACAAAGAGGATCCTAGGCCTTAAACACTTGTCCTACATGGACAGACTCAAAAAACTCCAACTATTTCCTGTCTCATATTGCCTACTTAGAGGTGATCTCTGCTTGACTTACAAAGCCATGTCTGACCCAGCTCTGTTAGAAACGCTACATCTAAAGAAATCCCAACGCTCTGCACCACATGCTCCAGAGACCGCAACCTCATTACCACAATCAACAGAACATGCTGGAGGGACAGGTTCATACCCAGAGACTGCCCATGCTATGGAATAGACTTCCCGTAGCAAAAGAAATCTTGATGAGTGGATAAGAAATAGACAATTCACCTCGGGATCACTCCAGTGGGACTAGGAACTAAGGTTGAGTGGCACAATGCCAGGGTAATTCTATGGGCTAGGTTTGTAAATGCTCCAGGGCCATTAGCCTAGTATGCACCTATGAACCTATGAACCTATATATGTAAATATGCACATAGAAAAAATGATGCCTGTCAGATACCACAACCTTTACTTCACCATGTACCATGTAATGGCTGTGCTGTGATAACATCAGGCAGGGACATCCCCCAAGGACATCGTTGTTACCTGTAGCAATGACAAGGGTCACCAGTAAAAACAAAACAAAGCATTTTAACTCTCCTAAGAAAATAGACTGTGTCTGAAACATGGGCAGGGGGTGTTGGAGTCACCACCAAAGTGTCAGACCAAATCTCTTCACCCCCAGACTGTGCCTGTTTATCACCACCATCATTATCAGAGGCTACTAATACTCTGACATGATAACAAACAATAAACACAACAAATAGAAGAAGGAGGAATAAAACTGATTACATATTTTCCTAAAAATTAAGCTATGTTAAACTTCATAACAAATAATATAAATCTAAACAAACATTACTGTCATAGAGACCTGACTCTACCTTAGATAAAGTATTGACTACAAACAAAAATGCGTGCAGCCTGTAATCCAGATGTGCTTATATGAGAGGAATGGAAAGGAAGAGAAGTCTTCTAAGTAACCCAATGCAAATGAAACAAGAAAAATAGAACAGTCCCCTTCTCAAGGGCAGATTAAAAAGATTCTCATACATAAAGTTAGTGAACAGTTAGCTGGCCACCCCCAAAACTCAAAGTAAACTCCACTCATTCTGTATGACTGTAGTCTGACTAACACAAAGTTATTGATGTTTACATATATATGTATGGATGTACTTTAGTAGGCTGAATTTTCACCACCCGAATTTTATTTTACCAAGACGAGAACACTGAACTGTCACTAAATCAAAGCTACACACTATCGAAATTTTTAACTGGGAAATGAGACACTTGGCCAACAATAAAAGTGAATATATACCACACTATGTCAAAGCCATCCAGGTAGGGGCTTACACCCCCCATGTCCTCCATTGTGTGGGGGCTGTGCCCCCCATACTCCCTTAACTAAATTTACCAACTCCAGAAGAAAAGGCCAAATTTCACAATGTTGGTCAAGTGTCTTGTTTCCCAGTTAAAAATGTTGGTAGTATGTAGTTTTGATTTAGTGACATTTTGGTGTTATTGTCAGTAAAGTTGTCTTTGGGTAAATGGTCTTTCAATTATTAGAAATAGACCCTTGTATATAGATATGTGGACATGAACTCCTCAGTTTCAGTTAGTGGTGGTTCGGTAGCAGCCCCCCCCCCCCCCCGCCCCGAGCCACCTGTTCCCAGGCAATTACATCAGTCCTACAGCAGGCAGAAGTCATCATGTTAGTTACTTGGTGTCTTATCTGGGAATATGATCTTCAATTGCCTTCAGCTGCATTAAGATCACTGATCACCTGCCACTATATCCTTTCTCAGGCAGAATGGTCACCTTTACCTCTCTGCAACAGAAAAGCTTCATGCCAGCATAAGGCCTAGATAATTATGTCAATATCTGCATCTCTATAAGGTGGCTTATGGAGTATAGATGGCTTTTTTTGGTGCCAAATCCCTGTATCAGAAGAAACAGAAAACAGACATACATAATTTCATATGTATTGAACAAACAGGATGGCTGTCAGCTCAGTTCTGTGAGACTGTATGCAACCAACATACACACAAACAATTTCTATTTATGAAGTTTAACATAGCTTAATAAATATTAAGTGCACACTCATGACTACACACACGTTAAATGCACCCAAACCTTCCTCCCAAACTCCCATATCACCTCCCACCAACACCCCCATAAAAAACAATCCCCCACCACTCCCCCACAAACCCTGTCCAATCCTCCCACCCAATTCACCCCTGCCAACTCCCCACTCCTCCAAGAACCCCTGAACAAAAAAAGAAGTATGTATTTAAAAATCAGATATCAGCAGACATCTTATAACATTTCTGTAATGGTATAACAGAAATGTAAAATGTGTAATACATTGCTGAATTAACAATATAAATGCAGCATTAGAAAAGTAAAACCCCAAAATTTTACAATTGCCATATCCATCGCTGTGGAGTTCAGTCCAGTAGAAATACAACAACACTTTTTTATTTTATTATTAATCACTACTTATTCAATGCATTATTTAAACTAATATTGTATGCATCTCTTGCTCATAATAGCCTGCTGCAACCTGTTGTTTTTGTATACTATTACACACTGTGTATATTGTGAGTACTTACTAGCGGGCTTTGTAAATATGTTTGATTCTTATCTGTTATGTTCTATTTGTGTTATCTGGAGCTTTTCTACCCGGGCCTCCGCTGAAAATGGACATATATCCAGTCAGACTATCCCAGTCAACAAATGTAAAATAAAAATAAATAAATAAATGATTTCCCTGCTAACACAGATAAAAACACCAGACCTTAATACATACAATACAATAATCTACTAGAATTTTGAAAACACGCATACAAAATAACATAATTAATAATAAACTGGGCGTTTAGCATTTTATAGCATAACTGTAGAAATCCTGACATGTCTATGGAAAAGAAAAATGTAAATAAATCTAAAATTCTACCACTTGCTTTTTATCGGGCAAGGCACTTCACCTTCTAATATTAAACTAAAAGCACTACTAAAGAAACAGCAACATACCTTGACAATACAGCACTGTAGGTAAATCGTGCAAAGTCTTGTTTTACCAGTAGTATTGAGCTCCATGTTTCAAGTCACTCTCATTGCTATTTCCTAGGTACGTGTACCTGTGAAAGGACTACTAACATGGAGGATGTCCTTCAGTGCTGGTGAGATACAAGCAATGACTTACAGAAAAGTCTGTGAGGAAGTCATGTGAGTTACACTTTACTCTGGATTACAGACAGTCATCTTGGACCCACATGTCCTTCAAACTGCCTGTTACCAGTATAGGCAGCGGTATAGTGGAGCAAATACTGCTCATGCCATTCATGAGTAAGTGTAGCATTACAGTCATTTTCCTTATGCTAACCAGTGGTATTTGTGCTGACATTCTTTCCAACTCCTCATTCTGACTGCTGTGTGGTGTCGCACATCAGCTGCCTCATGCAGTGTCATGTGACAGTGCACATTCTGATTGGAGTATTAAGAATCATTAACCTGTATATAGCGGGGTTGTGTGCATACACATCACTGAGGAACACATTACTGTTTTTTTTTCTTGAAGTACAGCTACAATGCATATGGTCATTTGGTCAGATGGTGTTGGGTTATTTAGGATGTTGGGGTGTCATTACCATTTTTCTGCATTTCGCACATTTGGGAAACCTATACACCCTCATTTCAAGCTTGAATGGATTGATTATCCACAAATGTGAATCTCATTCATTGTCTGCTGGAAAAAAGTTTAACTTGTTATATCATGACTATTGATAGCAATAAAAGTATGAATACACTACCATATCACCAAGTGTGAAACAATTCAAAATTGTATTCATTGCAGTAATGCAATAAAAATAAAAACAATAAACAAAAACAGCTAGTAGCAGTTGTAGTGAATAAAACTTTGTTGTTATCCAGCGTAACATCTTAATTGACATAACTATTTCTTACATTTAGAACTTTGAATGTACAACCAATAATGTATTCAAACCATTACTAATACTAATTTTCAATTGTGCTTTCCCAATCCACTGTATTAACATGATGCCCCAATTGTACTGAAGTAGTAATGTATACTGCCATATCAATGATCTTCATATAACTCCCAGCAAGAAATCATAGTCTGTATGGTGCCACTTTCTTGTTGAACTAAAGCATTAGCGGGTAGTACAGGTGTTGAGTATTTCACAAAGCCATGGTTAGGGATTACTAAATTGACTTATGAACCTTTTAACTGCATCAGCTCTATTGACATCTACGCATGTGCTACTTAGTGGTGGTGACTCTGACCTTTCAGTGATCATTCTTTTCAGATCATGTCTGCATTCCTCATGTAGAACTGCTGTTAGAGTTTGCTGAAGAACAATGCTAGCACAACCTGTTTAGGACTATGGAAATCAAACAGTCATGCACAGTGCAAAAGATTTACCTTATTGATAAGTAAATGCTGCAAGGAAATATGCAGTTCTCTTGCCTTCAAACAGATAACACTTTTTATGTAGTCATGCACAGCATCTACCACAGTGTATTACTGACATGATAAGACTAAATATATCATTGCAATACAGTGCTGTAATTACCATAACTAGATGATTCTGTACATCACCTAATGGATTGTTCTCCATTTTTGGCCTTTGGAAATAAGATCCTTCATCTCCCTGTGAATCTTTGAGACAACTTCTGTTAAAAGTTTTCATTATAATGCAGAGCTGCCAGGGGAAGTCTGATGAATAGAGGCAAGCAATATGCTATTGCACACTCTTGCACATACACAGAACACAGCTGCATCCCGAATGACTTCCAATTAGCAATTTATATGTTCTGCAGAATGTATGCAGGAGTTCAGTTTAGTACAGATGCAGGTACATGCTTATTGCAATTACCGCAGCACAATGACACATAGTAAGCACTGAAAATATCCTGTCTGAATAAGAAAACATGCAACGCTTTTGTAAATTTAGTATATGAAGTGCCTGTGCTTTCATACCTGCATTTTGTACCATGATATGAGCATGTAGTGTATTTTTGTGCAAAATGCAATATGGTGCTGTGGAAAGACTCAACACAGCTTGTTGCATGACTTGTGACAGTAGAGAGTCGGTTATCCGAAACGCCAATTATCCAAACACAGCCTTCCAAAGTTTTGGGGTAGGAAAAATCATAAAGTCTGAATATGTAAACATTATACATAGTCACTTGTGCATGTTTTTTGAGCTTGTAGCCCACTTGTGTGTAAAAATTTTTCTTTATTGCCCACTGGAATCACTGAATGGTTGAAAAGGGTATTCCCTGCGGGCAGAAAAAAACAAGATTTTAAATGTTTTTTATCAGGTTCAATTATATGTTTGATTATCCAAACAGTTTGATTATCAGAACTACCCTAGGTCCCAATTAGTTCAGATAATCATCTCTCTAATGTAGTAAGTTTTCTGCTATTCAATATTATTCTTCACTTTATTGATAACTTGTATTTGTAAATGTATGTGTACTGATTCAAAATTGCATCTGTTTTTGCAGCACTTGAAATAGTTTTAGTAGTGTATGAAGTCAGCACCTAAATGTGTGTGCAACTGTAATTGCCCAATGTGTACTTACAAGTCTGTAAGTACACATATCTACAATGAGAAACGTATTATATGCAACTGTCCATACCCATGCATGCATACACATATGCAAGTGTGTACATGATTTTACCACACCTGATACTAGCCACTTCTGCCTCCTTTCCCTTCCATGAAGAAATGCGTTTTCACATTGCTGGAAATGTGGGTAAGAATACGTGCGCATGCTTTGCATATGCTTAAGCATTACTCTCCATTTCTCAATGAAAACGTCTTTCTGAGTTGTAGGGGTTTGTTGACTCTGCCACCTGGTACATAGGGTTTACGGTGCTTTTTCTCCATGGTTCAATTGATTCTATCCCATTCTGATGATAAATGGCGTACATTTTCTTCATGACATTTGTGTGAAGAAATGATCAGAGGAAAGATAAGCAGTAATAAAAGTACTGCATCCAAAGGCGACACCCTTGTTATTTGCTCCACTTTTTAACTGACCAGCTGTATGTTTCTCATGCATTTTTCCCTTAAAAACTGTGAAAAGCAAAGATGTAGCACAACATTGCATTCCTATATTTATTGCAAGAGTAAATTTGCTGTTTTCTAGCAGAAACATACCTTTGGCCATATGCCAGACATCATAGTAATGTTTTTCAGCTGCCAGCAGTTTGTTGCTGGACAGCAATGTATATATCGGATGGTATCCAGTGGCAGATCCAGGAATCTGCAAAAGGGGGGGGGGGCAGTCTGGTTAGTCAACTATCAGGGTTGGAGTGACACTGGTTTTCGGGGATGTGTAAAGATCACCTGAAGATGCTTTGACGTCATGTTTGAAAAGACAGCAATATACATTCAGTTGATAGATAGAAAAATGACCTCTAATACAATGTTCATGGAGATGGTTAACAATAAAAGGTATCTTCTCATAGGTCATAGGTGTGTACTAGGCTAATGGTCTTGGAGCCTTTATAAGCCTAGCCTATAGGATTGCCCTGGCATCTTCTGATACCTAATATAATTGTAATACAGTAAACAACTGTAGTAGACAGGTGGGGTAGTTGCAGATAGGCTGTTTTACCTCCTTCTACACTCTGAGGCAATCAAACACTCTGAAGTAACTGCAGGTATTCACTGAGCTGGGGAATTTACTCATAAGTTAGCCACTATAGACAGGATACCTACTGCAGCTTAGATGGTACCACTCTGTAGCTAGGATGTGTGCATGTTGTGGATTTCTATTGCTTGCTTACTGGCTATTAAAACATTGTGCTCCAGTATCAATATCACTTTCTTTACATTCAAACTTTTCACCTTATTTGATAGGGGATAAAAGTGATTTCAAGTGAACATTTGAAGATAAGCTAGGACTCATATGATGCCATCCTGTGTGCTGAGAACACACCCTTCATGCCCAACTTCAATGCCTACTACTCATTCAGATTCTTTACTTTGAAAGTCCCCATGGCTGGTGGAGGGTTATCTATATACCTCCAGAGCTCCATCATAACTAGGCTTATACAGTGAAATAATGACCTAGAAATGCTCTATGCATTGTTAATGCAAATAAGATAATATACTACATATTAGCCCATTACAAATCCCCTTTCATGTCACCAGCAACTTATAAAAACATACCTAAGCAAACTGAGGTCACCATGCCTCTCAACCTACGGACATCAAACATGCACACAAAGTATCTTAGAAAGCAGATACATCCAGCCAAAAATATGGACAGCTAAATTTGTATACCTATTACCCAACATCATAACTCCTACTTCACTATGACTATCAGAGACAAGGTGGAGTAAGGCATCAAAAAAGAATCATGCAGGCATAGGAATTCCAGAGTGGAGGCCTTTCTCTTTTCATAAGGAAAGGTGATGGTGGAATACAGAAGTCCAGGAAGTCATAAAAAGAGAGAAAGAAGCAGTTCAGGAAAACATGGAAGACAGAAAAGATAGACCAGGCTGGGAAGGTGCACTGGTTGGCTAGCAAAGAAGCTAAGAAAGGAGTTGCAATAGCAAAGAAAATGGCAGCAGAGGCCCTCTAACGCCTTCTGAAAAGTGACTCAGTAGGAGGCACAAAGACACTGTATAAGGTTGCAAGACGAAGACAGAAAGATAAAGAAAATAAACACCCTGCATAAACGATGCCAGCAAAAACCTGCTCACCACTGCACAGGACATCAAAGGAAGAGGGAAAGAGCACTTTAAGCACATTCTGAATGAAGATAACCCCATAAAAGCTGTACTGCCCCAGACACAGCCTACAATGAGAGAAGAGGTGTCCATCCTAGAAGAGGCAAGAATAGCACTAAGGCAAATGAAGTCAGGGAAAGCAGCAGGCTCAGATGAGGTTAAAGCAGATATGATAAAGCAGCAGGCTCAGATGTGGTTACAGCAGATGTGATAAAGCAGCAGGCTCAGATGAGGTTGCAGCAGATGTGATAAAGCAGCAGGCTCAGATGAGGTTACAGCAGATGTGATAAAGCAGCAGGCTCAGATGAGGTTACAGCAGATGTGATAAAGCAGCAGGCTCAGATATGGTTACAACAGATGTGATAAAGCAGCAGGCTCAGATGAGGTTACAGCAGATGTGATAAAGCAGCAGGCTCAGATGAGGTTACAGCAGATGTGATAAAGCAGCAGGCTCAGATGAGGTTACAGCAGATGTGATAAAGCAGCAGGCTCAGATGAGGTTACAACAGATGTGATAAATCAGCAGGATCAGATGAGGTTACAGCAGATGTGATAAAGCAGCAGGCTCAGATGAGCTTACAGCAGATATGATAAATCAGCAGGTTCAGATGCAATTACAGCAGATATGATAAAGCAGCAGGTTCAGATGAGGTTACAGCAGATATGATAAAGCAGCAGGCTCAGATGAGGTTACAGCAGATATGATAAAGCAGCAGGTTCAGATGAGGTTACAGCATATATGATAAAGCAGCAGGCTCAGATGAGGTTGCAGGAGATATGATAAAGCAGCAGGTTCAGATGAGGTTACAGCAGATATTATAAAGCAGCAGGCTCAGATGAGGTTACAGCAGATATTATAAAGCAGCAGGCTCAGATGAGGTTACAGCAGATATGATAAAACAGCAGGCTCAAATGAGGTTACAGCAGATATGATAAAGCAGCAGGCTCAGATGAGGTTACAGCAGATATGATAAAGCAGCAGGCTCAGATGCGATTACAGCAGATATGATAAAGCAGCAGGCTCAGATGCGGTTACAGCAGATATGATAAAGCAGCAGGTTCAGATGAGGTTACAGCAGATATGATAAAGCAGCAGGCTCAGATGAGGTTACAGCAGATATGATAAAGCAGCAGGTTCAGATGAGGTTACAGCAGATATGATAAAGCAGCAGGCTCAGATGCGGTTACAGCAGATATGATAAAGCAGCAGGCTCAGATGAGGTTACAGCAGATATGATAAAGCAGCAGGTTCAGATGAGGTTACAGCAGATATTATAAAGCAGCAGGCTCAGATGAGGTTACAGCAGATGTGATAAAGCAGCAGGCTCAGATGAGGTTACAGCAGATGTGATAAAGCAGCAGGCTCAGATGAGGTTACAGCAGATGTGATAAAGCAGCAGGCTCAGATGAGGTTACAACAGATGTGATAAATCAGCAGGATCAGATGAGGTTACAGCAGATGTGATAAAGCAGCAGGCTCAGATGAGCTTACAGCAGATATGATAAATCAGCAGGTTCAGATGCGATTACAGCAGATATGATAAAGCAGCAGGTTCAGATAAGGTACAGCAGATATGATAAAGCAACAGGCTCAGATGCAATTACAGCAGATATGATAAAGCAGCAGGTTCAGATGAGGTTACAGCAGATATGATAAAGCAGCAGGCTCAGATGAGGTTACAGCAGATATGATAAAGCAGCAGGTTCAGATGAGGTTACAGCATATATGATAAAGCAGCAGGCTCAGATGAGGTTGCAGGAGATATGATAAAGCAGCAGGTTCAGATGAGGTTACAGCAGATATTATAAAGCAGCAGGCTCAGATGAGGTTACAGCAGATATTATAAAGCAGCAGGCTCAGATGAGGTTACAGCAGATATGATAAAGCAGCAGGCTCAAATGAGGTTACAGCAGATATGATAAAGCATCAGGCTCAGATGAGGTTATAGCAGATATGATAAAGCAGCAGGCTCAGATGCGATTACAGCAGATATGATAAAGCAGCAGGCTCAGATGCGGTTACAGCAGATATGATAAAGCAGCAGGTTCAGATGAGGTTACAGCAGATATGATAAAGCAGCAGGCTCAGATGAGGTTACAGCAGATATGATAAAGCAGCAGGTTCAGATGAGGTTACAGCAGATATGATAAAGCAGCAGGCTCAGATGCGGTTACAGCAGATATGATAAAGCAGCAGGCTCAGATGAGGTTACAGCAGATGTGATAAAGCAGCAGGCTCAGATGAGGTTACAGCAGATATGATAAAGCAGCAGGCTCAGATGAGGTTACAGCAGATGTGATAAAGCAGCGGGCTCAGATGAGGTTACAGCAGATGTGATAAATCAGCAGGCTCAGATGAGGTTACAGCAGATGTGATAAAGCAGCAGGCTCAGATGAGGTTACAGCAGATGTGATAAAGCAGCAGGCTCAGATGAGGTTACAGCAGATGTGATAAAGCAGCAGGCTCAGATAAGGTTACAGCAGATGTGATAAAGCAGCAGGCTCAGATGAGGTTACTGCAGATATGATAAAGCAGCAGGTTCAGATAAGGTTACAGCAGATATGATAAAGCAACAGGATCAGATGCAATTACAGCAGATATGATAAAGCAGCAGGTTCAGATGAGGTTACAGCAGATATGATAAAGCAGCAGGCTCAGATGAGGTTACAGCAGATATGACAAAGCAGCAGGTTCAGATGAGGTTATAGCATATATGATAAAGCAGCAGGCTCAGATGAGGTTGCAGGAGATATGATAAAGCAGCAGGTTCAGATGAGGTTACAGCAGATATTATAAAGCAGCAGGCTCAGATGAGGTTACAGCAGATGTGATAAAGCAGCAGGCTCAGATATGGTTACAGCAGATGTGAAAAAGCAGCAGGCTCAGATGAGGTTACAGCAGATGTGATAAAGCAGCAGGCTCAGATGAGGTTACAGCAGATGTGATAAAGCAGCAGGCTCAGATGAGGTTACAGCAGATGTGATAAATCAGCAGGATCAGATGAGGTTACAGCAGATGTGATAAAGCAGCAGGCTCAGATGAGCTTACAGCAGATATGATAAATCAGCAGGTTCAGATGTGATTACAGCAGATATGATAAAGCAGCAGGTTCAGATAAGGTTACAGCAGATATGATAAAGCAACAGGCTCAGATGCAATTACAGCAGATATGATAAAGCAGCAGGTTCAGATGAGGTTACAGCAGATATGATAAAGCAGCAGGCTCAGATGAGGTTACAGCAGATATGATAAAGCAGCAGGTTCAGATGAGGTTACAGCATATACGATAAAGCAGCAGGCTCAGATGAGGTTGCAGGAGATATGATAAAGCAGCAGGTTCAGATGAGGTTACAGAAGATATTATAAAGCAGCAGGCTCAGATGAGGTTACAGCAGATATTATAAAGCAGCAGGCTCAGATGAGGTTACAGCAGATATGATAAAGCAGCAGGCTCAGATGAGGTTACAGCAGATATGATAAAGCAGCAGGCTCAGATGCGATTACAGCAGATATGATAAAGTAGCAGGCTCAGATGCGGTTACAGCAGATATGATAAAGCAGCAGGTTCAGATGAGGTTACAGCAGATATGATAAAGCAGCAGGCTCAGGTGAGGTTACAGCAGATATAATAAAGCAGCAGGTTCAGATGAGGTTACAGCAGATATGATAA
This sequence comes from Protopterus annectens, assembly GCF_019279795.1. NCBI lineage: Eukaryota > Metazoa > Chordata > Ceratodontiformes > Protopteridae > Protopterus > Protopterus annectens. The sequence continues at coordinate 1,121,547,168 of NC_056733.1, read as the reverse complement.
AGCAGCAGGCTCAGATGCGGTTACAGCAGATGTGATAAAGCAGCAGGCTCAGATGAGGTTACAGCAGATATGATAAAGCAGCAGGCTCAGATGAGGTTACAGCAGATATGATAAAGCAGCAGGCTCAGATGATGTTACAGCAGATATGATAAAGCAGCAGGCTCAGATATGGTTACAGCAGATGTGATAAGCAGCAGACTCAGATGAGGTTACAGCAGATGTGATAAAGCAGCAGGCTCAGATGAGGTTACAGCAGATGTGATAAAGCAGCAGGCTCAGATGAGGTTACTGCAGATATGACAAAGCAGCAGGTTCAGATGAGGTTACAGCATATATGATAAAGCAGCAGGCTCAGATGAGGTTGCAGGAGATATGATAAAGGAGCAGGTTCAGATGAGTTTACAGCAGATATTATAAAGCAGCAGGCTCAGATGAGGTTACAGCAGATATTATAAAGCAGCAGGCTCAGATGAGGTTACAGCAGATATGATAAAGCAGCAGGCTCAGATGAGGTTACAGCAGATATGATAAAGCAGCAGGTTCAGATGAGGTTACAGCAGATATGATAAAGCAGCAGGCTCAGATGCGGTTACAGCAGATATGATAAAGCAGCAGGCTCAGATGAGGTTACAGCAGATATGATAAAGCAGCAGGCTCAGATGAGGTTACAGCAGATATGATAAAGCAGCAGGTTCAGATGAGGTTACAGCATATATGATAAAGCAGCAGGCTCAGATGAGGTTGCAGGAGATATGATAAAGCAGCAGGTTCAGATGAGGTTACAGCAGATATTACAAAGCAGCAGGCTCAGATGAGGTTACAGCAGATATTGTAAAGCAGCAGGCTCAGATGAGGTTACAGCAGATATGATAAAGCAGCAGGCTCAGATGAGGTTACAGCAGATATGATAAAGCAGCAGGCTCAGATGAGGTTACAGCAGATATGATAAAGCAGCAGGCTCAGATGCGATTACAGCAGATATGATAAAGTAGCAGGCTCAGATGCGGTTACAGCAGATATGATAAAGCAGCAGGTTCAGATGAGGTTACAGCAGATATGATAAAGCAGCAGGCTCAGATGAGGTTACAGCAGATATAATAAAGCAGCAGGTTCAGATGAGGTTACAGCAGATATGATAAAGCAGCAGGCTCAGATGCGGTTACAGCAGATGTGATAAAGCAGCAGGCTCAGATGAGGTTGCAGCAGATATGATAAAGCAGCAGGCTCAGATGAGGTTACAGCAGATATGATAAAGCAGCAGGTTCAGATGAGGTTGCAGCAGATATGATAAAGCAGTAGGCTCAGATATGGTTACAGCAGATGTGATAAAGCAGCAGGTTCAGATGAGGTTACAGCAGATATTATAAAGCAGCAGGCTCAGATGAGGTTACAGCAGATATTATAAAGCAGCAGGCTCAGATGAGGTTACAGCAGATATGATAAAGCAGCAGGCTCAGATGAGGTTACAGCAGATATGATAAAGCAGCAGGCTCAGATGAGGTTACAGCAGATATGATAAAGCAGCAGGCTCAGATGCGATTACAGCAGATGTGATAAAGTAGCAGGCTCAGATGCGGTTACAGCAGATATGATAAAGCAGCAGGTTCAGATGAGGTTACAGCAGATATGATAAAGCAGCAGGCTCAGATGAGGTTACAGCAGATATAATAAAGCAGCAGGTTCAGATGAGGTTACAGCAGATATAATAAAGCAGCAGGTTCAGATGAGGTTACAGCAGATATGATAAAGCAGCAGGTTCAGATGAGGTTACAGCAGATATGATAAAGCAGCAGGTTCAGATGCGGTTACAGCAGATGTGATAAAGCAGCAGGCTCATATGAGGTTACAGCAGATATGATAAAGCAGCAGGCTCAGATGAGGTTACAGCAGATATGATGAAGCAGCAGGTTCAGATGAGGTTACAGCAGATATGATAAAGCAGCAGGCTCAGATGTGGTTACAGCAGTTATGATAAAGATGAAGAAATGAGGACAAATGAGCAGAAGCTAAAGTATCTCCAACTGCAGAAAAGATTAAAGAACAGATTACAGTGGTTTGGGCACATGTACAGAGAATCAGAAAACAGTCTGGTGAAGACAATTTGGGACAGACAGGAAGAAGGTCAGGGGAAATTAGGGCATCCAGCAAAGAGGTGGATGGATTGTATGAGAAGATCTGCGACAGTCAGGCATGAGTGTTGAAGAAGGCAGAATTGAGAGATGGTGACAGTTAACATGATCCCTGACCCCATGTAGAAAATGGGGAAAAAGGGGGTTTAGTGATGATGGTAAGATGGATAGAAGACTCTCTAAAACATAGAATCTTCATAGTGTCACTGGCAATTGTCTTACCAAGAAGCATGAAGACAACCAGTCCTGTCCTGAATGCTCAGTATTTCAACACCTTCTTTTGGCATTTACTTTTTTTAAATCTGTAGGCTATAAACAAGGAGCTCTGGTTAACTAAGTTTGCAAATGACTTCAAGCAGCCCCGATTCCCCTACCCTTTACCAATAACTAGTGTACGGAAAACAGGCTCAGATTAAATGCAAACAAGTGCAACATTGTCTCCTTTAGTAGAAAGCACATGTGGTAGAATCATGTTTAGCCACAAACGTTGTGGATGTATTTCGGGTTGAATTTTTTTCTGTGGGAAATCACTGATGGTGTGATGTCTGTATGCCAGTAGTGATGCCCTGTTTTAAGAAATGTTCCCATCTCTGAGTTGGTGCATCTGTGGAATTAGTGTATATAATTCAGTCCCCTCCCCCCAAAAAAAAAAACACCTGTAGTGCTATTTTCAGCCCTTGTGTATTTTTGGAAAATTCTGCATTTTGTTTGTAGCAGAGCTATTTTGTCTAGTTTTGACTAAATGTGACTTTAACAAAAGATGTATTCATAAACAACTCCTCACTATCTCCTGCAAGAACAGCTCTTAACATCCACCTGACATGGCTTCCACCTAGCATACAGTACAACTACTGCTCTACTGCCAGTCACTGACACCATAAACAAAAACAGGGACTCAGGCAAACGTGTTTCGCCTTTTTCCTTGACCTGTCTAAAGCCTACAGTATAGTTTCTCACCCTAAACTCATGTGTTACATGAAGTATAAACCTAGACATTTTACAAAATTCTAGATAGTTGGGAAGTATAGGTAGGGGTAGGGGAGCTACAACATTTTGCCTTTTCTTTTACAACCTAAGATAAGATGCTTTGCAATAGAAGAAAAGTTTTAGCCCAGAATTGCTTGGAGAGGCTCATATCTATCAATCACTTTTCTCAAGAATTTGGGACAAAGGGACAAATTTTAAGTATTGATTCTTAGAAACATAAGAAAGTTGCTAGAATAAAACATATACACGCACACACATTTTACATGGAGCAGAACAAAACATGTGACAAAAATGTGGATGACAGAAGTACAGACTAGATAAGATGACGAAAAATAAAGAAAACATATTTTAGATAAATAGTCTTCAGAAATATGCATTTGCTTTAATGAACAGTACCGAACTGCACTTTATTTTCAAGATGCTGCTACAATGCATATTAAAGCATGTTTTATTTATAACTGCATTCCATTAAAGAGAGTTAGGCATTTATATGTTTTGTCACCCCCCCCCCCAAAAAAAAAAAGTCTAATCAGACTATGAGGCATACCTTTGAACTTCTTAACTCAGTCATTCTGTACATGTCAGAGACTCTCTGCTCCCTGAAAGCGATAATGCTGTGCTTATTTGATTACCTGGAAAGTACAACTGGGTAGGTGCCTATTTTCAGCCAAGGCCCAGACAGAAAAGCCCCATAGTGTTACAAAAACACTTGTAAGATAATGTTGCAGTCTTCAAAAAATACAAAAACATCTAAATAATTTTGTTTAGAAGTCCAAAAGACTATAAGTTTAAATAATCATACCAAGTTAAATATAATATGAAAGCATTGGTTAAGAATAGATGCAACTAATATGACAATGATCTAATATTTAACTGACAGTGGGGAGAAAGGAGGCACAGGTATGAATAGGTACTTGCTCATATTTAGGAATATAGTGTCCCGTCCATGTTAAGAGACCAGTACAAAAAATAACTTTGAACTGAAAAAGACTAACAAGTGTCTATAAGTCGTCCAGTAGAAGAACCCAAGGTAAAGACGGACAGAATTTAAAGGACCACTTTAAAAGCACATGGAAACATTGCCTTGAAATGGAGATAATCCAGAAGGGTCAGTATTTCTAAAAGTAATCTTGTAGAGTTGTATAAGGTTATAAGTCTTAGGAGGCTAGAGAAAAAGAAAAAATTGTTTCCATCCAAAATGGTTAGAAAAATCATCCCACAGCATTATCAAGGGTGAAAGCAGTCAGAATTTCAATGCCCTACTAAAAAAGCAGTAATCAAGAAAGGATACTGTAGCAAAGTTCAAATAGGTTTGTTTGTTTGTGTCTTTTGGCTTTTCCCGGTTAGGGGTCACCACAGCGGAAGTCCAGTCCGCTAATGATTGGCAGTAGATTTTTACGTACTGGCTTGCCAGGCCTAACGCATAACCTTCAACAAAGGAAAGCCCATTCACGCATGTCGCCACACAGAAGACGCTCTAGCTGAGAATCGAACGGGCAACGTCTAAGTGTGAGGCGACAATGCTACCGCAGCACCACCACCGCAGCAAAGTTCAAATGGGTATATAGTATAAAATAAATATTTTTAGCTCTCAGATTTGTGCAGTAAAAACTGCGTACAAGTCAATATCCCATTCCATGGAGTAAACACCATTAAAAACAATGGCAACATAGTAAATGAGATGTGTCATCATTTACTTATTCATTTGATAATTGGATGGGAGGGCTGGTCCAATGAACAAGCTCATTTTAATGTACATTTTATTTAAGTTTCATTAATAAAAAGGAATCAAATGTGGATCCAAATGTATCATTTTCAGGTTTAGCCCAGAAGTGCACAGTAAAGAGAGACAGTGACAAGTTTACATTGGTTCAAAAAGTAGCATGCACAAAGTTTATATATATAGAACATTTAACAGATCTGACTATAAAACAGTTTCCTAATATAGCCGTTTTACAATATATGGAAATTACATGGAGGTAGGACTGCCATATATTTTTTTTACAGAAATGTGAGATTTTGTAAGACAAATTATAGCAACAGCTAGCATAAAGACCCAAACATGACCTTTATGCCAAAATAAAAACGCACTCTTGTACAATATAAGTATTTTTGTATTGTTTCATAATAATATTAATGTGTTTTAGATACTGTTCGGCATATACTTCTCAGAAGTACAGGCAAACACAGGAGGACTATGGCTGACCAAGTTTGCCGATGACTGCAATCTGGGAGCCATAATTGACACTCTGACTGACACAGACATCCTCCAAAAGGGCCTCACCGAGACAGACACCTGGTGTCAAAGTCATGGCCTCAAGTCATTCTGTTTGGGAAAAACAAAACACCAACAAATTACCACATAGGTGGCAGCCCCCTTAATACAGAAGAGGTAATAAGAGATCTGGGGACTCGGGTAGATAGTAATCTCTCTTTTGACAATCATATCACCAAGGTAGTTAGGAAATCCTTCTATGTAGCCCATCTAATTACTAAAGGGTTTGCATCTAGAAATAGAGAAGTTATAGTGCCCCTTTACTCGTCACTCATCAGGCCCATCATAGAGTACAATGTCCCATTTGGGATGTACCTCACAAGACACTTCCAACAGCTGGAAAGACCACAAAAGTACCTCACCAAGAGGATTACTGGCCTCAAACATATGTCCTATGCAGCCAGACTGAAAAAACTCTGGCTGTACTCAGTGGCATATCGTTTACTCAGAGGTGATCTCTGTCTGAACTACAAAGCCATGTCCAAGTCAGAATTAATGGATATGCTCCACCTAAAGAAATTCATATCACTGCGAGCCACGAGCTCTAGTAAGCTAAACCTCACCACAACAATAAATAGAACATGCTGGAGCGACAGATTCTTGTCACAGAGACTCCCCATGATTTGGGAAAAAATCCCTAATTACATTAGGCAGAGCCCCTCACTAACACTGTTCAAGAGAAACCTTGATGAGTGGATGGGAAACAGAAAATACACCCCGGGGATCATGTCATTGGCTCTGCTCGACAGAGGCATAGTTAATTAATCAATGGGACAGCGAAAGCCGACACATTCTGGCTAGGCTTATAAATTCCCTCAGGCAGATAGCCTAGTACCAACCTATGAACAAAATAATTGTTCATACAACCCAATATATTTTATCACAAAAATCTCAGGATATTTGGCATTTTAAGCCCTGCCCACAAGATGCAAGCACCCAAACAGGGACCACTCTGCAGAAAGAGGGACAGGTGGCAACTCCACATGGAGGGAGAAAAAAGGTAAAAAAAAAAAACACTCCTTGACATTACTGATGCTCCAACAGTGCACTGCGTATAGTGTTTCATCATTATCCAGACATTAAAAATGGAACGTCTATATTAGGCAGTCATGAACTGCAAGAGTATTACCAGTGGGGAAAAAAGACTGTCACCATATCCTACTGCGACATAACAGCACTGTACAGCTATACTCAGTACTGTACAAACTGCATGTTTGAGAAGAGAGGAAAAAATACATTTAAAAGAAATAACGAACAAACTGATACAAGCATCACTACAAACACAAAACAACCTGTTTAGACATCCATAGACTAACAATGTTCCTACCATTCATCATATCTCAGATTCTCCAAGCATACCAAAGCACTGCCCTGACAAAAAATTAAGAGATAAAACTCTGTACACCTTTAGACTGAAGACAAATGTGCCTTCACTGTCAGTATTTCTGCTATAGTCCACAAAATAGTCTACTAAACTGCTGCTGGCTGTACCCTTCCAGTACAAAATAGCAATTCACCCACTTGGCTTGACATGCAAGAATGTCACATGCCTGGCTCTGGACAAAACCCCAAAAATAGGGACAATTTTTAAATATTAAATTTAAATATGTATTATAAACGTGAAAGTTGCTAGAATAAAACGTTTTGTGTTACCATGCAATTTCTGAAATATGTGAAGTCTGAAACTCAAAATCCTGTCATTATTTATTGAATTCAATACTCACTGATTTGCCACAAAAATCCAGAGAATCACAAATTTTATGAGGAACATAATAAAAATTTGAGGCAAAAATCTGGACAGTTGAAAGGTATGGTCACACGCCATAACAACAATCCTAACCAGAACATAGACGAACTAGCAAGCAATTAAAGTGGATCAAGCCCTTACAGAACTTGAATTCAGATGATACGCCAACTGCAGTTCCACACAAACAGTTAAACACAAACACACTCACTCAGATGCCAATCCAAGGTAAAAAAAATAAACTTTTTCAAAAGCCATAAAATTAATTCTAATAGCATTCAATTGCAATTTTTAAGCAAAATGAGCAGCTGCTTGCATTTTGAAGCTACAGTCCTAAGACTGTTCACTTCCATTGCCAATTAGGAAGACAAGAAATTGTTCCCAGTCAAGTAGATACAAAGACCATAACTCAAGTAACAAATCCCTTTCCACGTGTAACAGTCCCGAGTCATTACATATACATTAGCTGTATGTGTTACTGACTATGCTCGGAGAATCTGTGCCATCAAGGAAACGGGATTTATAACATGGCTTTAGATAATAATAGCAATAAGAAGCACTGTGTTATGCAGTAAAAAAATATTCCAAGCAGGATCGCTAATTTAGGTGTTCTACCGGAAATTGGCATTGTGCAATTACCTACCGACATTTATTTGCCGTTATCTAATCAGAAGACGTTACTGCTATGTTTAAGCGAGAGTTGCAGTGACAAAGTTTATAAAATGAATATATACAACTTTAAAAAATAGATGCCTATGACACAATAAAACATCTTACAAAATAATGCAATTAATACAAAAACGACAGCTATTTCAGCCAGAAATAGTCAAAATGTACATTATATAAATAATGAAACTGGAACATTCACTGCTGTGTCCATCTACAGAAAGCAAGATAAATTTATAATACTGCCTGGATCACAAACACAGAGCTTTTCATTCCATAGGGAATATAAACATCAAAGGGACAAAGGGCTATGCAGAAACATGATTCTGTGGGTAGGACTGCCCATTACATCAATGAGCTATGAGGGTGAGTACTCATGTTTAGGTTTCGGTCCGAGAATGGAAAAGGAATTTTCAGTTGGTATAGTGCTCCTTTAAGGGAAAAAAAAAATTCAGTGTTTCTGAACACAGTTCCATGCTCACTACAGCAATTCTCCTTTAATACTTGATTCAAGTAACTTGAACAGGATGTCGTTCAACTCTGCAGTTTGGTGCTTATCGGAACGCATATATTTTGGCATTACATTTTCTGATGTTAACAAAAGCACAGAGCAGTGTATTTCTTTTTTTTTATAACTCGGAGAACAGTTTTAAAAAGGGGGTGGTGTGCGCCCATGCCTAAATCCACCATTGGTATCGGTTTGTTTTCACTCTGACGCCATTTTCTTCTACCAGGAATGTTAGGGTTTGTTTCAGATCTTCAAGCTTCATCCATGTGAAGTTTTTAATTTCTTTGCTCAACCACTAAAACTTTTTGCTAATAGTTGAATGCTAATGTTGCATCTTACGGCTTTTCCCGGTTAGGGGTTGCAACAGCAGAACTCCGGTCCGCTAATGATTGGCAGTAGATTTTTACGTGTCGAGTTGCCGGCCCTGATGCACAACCTTCAATGAAGGTACGCCCATTCACGCATGTCTTAAACACAGAAGATGCTCTAGCTAAGAATCAGACAGGACAACATCTTCCTGTGAGGTGACAATGCTACCGCAGCACCACCACCATTAATGTCAAAGAGATTTCAGGTGTTATGACTGTTTACACTGCATTACTTGTAGACACGGTACATTTGTTAGAAATAAAATTTACCTGCACCACAGTAACAGATATCACACATCTCAGTTTCATTTCCAGAGGTAAATATCTACTAAATTTTGCACTCTGCCCAGGGCTATCACAGTGACTGTCTCCACAAAGCTGTGAGCCACTACCAGAATTTCACTCTGGTTATCAATTTGTCCTGTTAGTTATTCCACAAGTTCTAAACTGTGTGGAAATGAATTCACATTTCATACTTTCCAAATGTTGTCCTTGAGATTTGAGCTTTATTCTTGCATTCAAGATTTTTTATTGCTTTAGAAACAGGGCAACCAGACAGCAAAATGGCAAATGCCATTTCTATATTCACAGCAATATGCCACTCAGAGATGGCTGATTACACAGTAAGATTGATCTGTGGTAACAATAAGAAAAGTTCCATGGCAGGGAGGGTGGCCTAATGGTTAAGGTGCTTGCCTTACAAGCACAAGGTGCAGGGTTTGAGTCTCACAAGGGATAACTGGTGTCAAAGGAAAAATATACTTTACAAATGATCAAAACACGGTAGGTTCAGGTTAAGGCACTTAAATCTTGCAGCAAGGAGACAAAAACGTGCTATTACAGAGTTTGTCTGACTAGAAACAGGAAATGCTTTAATTTTTATACATTTTCTAATAAGACATTGCCTATCAAGCTGACGTAGCAAGTTATAAGTCTTTTCATCATCACTTGTTGACCACCATTCTCATGAATTTCTGCTGATTTATCAATTTTTGTGAGAAACTTCCTAAGGAAAACAACGTGGCCTTGGTTATCACCGGTTAGATACATGTTATGTTACCATTCAAGGTACTATGGATAATTCAAGCACAAAGCTAGCAGTTCATTTCTCTAATAATCCTTTGTCTACTTTATCTCTAAGCTTCTGCAGCTGTACATGTTCTCATACTTCGAACAGAGCTGATTGTTTAGAATCATTACATTTACAGGATATAGCATTGTTCATTCATTCGTTCCTGACCTAGCAGATAAGCCCCTGCTTCTCAAGTACATTTCCGAAATGCATAAACATGAATATTGCTGTGCTAGCAGTTACTAGGTCAGAGGGCATCTTGCAAGTTTCAGAAAGCACACTGCAGTTTCAAAAAGCATCTTTTTCAGTTCTCATATGAAACTCAATTGTATAAAAACAGTGCATATAAAATAGAATGAAAAACGTGTTAATTCTTCTAACTACTAATTTTGCATTAAACATACACACATTAATACATATTTTTCTAACATTTCCCCCTGTTAATACTTTTTAATTCTATTTTCAAAAAGAATAAACAGTTTGCTTCTTTTCTTAACCTCTTCCAACCAGGATTTGCAGTTAAGAAAGTCATTCAGTTTAAACTTTATGAAAGTGTTTCACATTCTAGCAGCTCTTCAAATTCATTACTCTGATTCATAGTCTCAGAAACTGATATGTCTATAAATTCTTTGATTAATTTCTTCATGCAGGGGATTTCACAACAAACACAAACTCCTATTAGGAGTAATCCCACCCCAATGGCAATCAAAATGTTCATTAGGATGGAACCCCCCCCCCAAACAAAGTCTGGAAAAAGTCCGTCAGAGGGTTTGGGCCTGGTTTGGTCATGGCCGACACTTGCTGAATTACATCAAGATGATCATTAATCTCGTGCTGATGATCTGGGATAAACGCACAGCATTCTTCTTTGATTAAAGCGCACGTCCCACCCCTCGCCGCTAGGGTGAAGTCAAGAGCCATTCGGTTCTGGAGCACTACAGTTCTCATTGCATTCAATTCATCAGTTATCAGTTCAAAAGCAGAGAAAGTTGCATTACTCATTACTTCGAGAAGTTTAGACAGTTTTCATAGCTCCCAAATCGATTTAACTGTGCCATATGCAGGTAATATGCCTGCCCATGATATGACAGCGTCACTCAAGTCCATGTGCGTAAGTTTGGTTCCCACACTATGATGGTCTTTCCAGCCCACCTCGATCTGTCCCACTGGATTCTCAGGTTTTTTAACAGTCTTTTTGGTTACATCTCGGGTATTTCGAATATTTCCCTGAGGCAAGACTGCAGTGTGTCGTATGGCCGGTACCAGGTATCCCAAAAAACAACTGCCGGACCAATTCTCAGGTAACCATTTATATGTTTTTTTACCACACACAAAATAACAGTCCTCTACCTTAGTGGTTACTTTGTTACGAAATGACTGCCCTGCATGAAACATTTTCCTGTCTATCACAGATAACTGTTTAAAAAAGTACAGGATTACGTTGTACCTGATCAAGAGTTTTATGCATAGATTTAAGAAATGAGTTATAATCTGTACTACAAGATCCACCTAAATTGTTTGCTTTTGTATAACATTTATATTGTATGGTCACATTACACTTGCTCCAACCCACCTGTATGGTATAATTTTTGTAAAAACATACAATTCCCTTTTGTGTCACAGGCAAATACAGTGCTACCTTATCATATGCTTTAATAGCTACAGTGTCAAAAACCAGATTTTCCCAGGTCTCATTGACCCCCAGGGGAATAGCAGTCATTAATAATCCCCCGTATGCTGTTGGTATGGCCGTGCAGACCCAGCAGTTCGAAACATTAAAAGTCTCAGCATACACACGTGTAATCACCTGATAAGTGTTAAAGTTTGGATGCCAGTCTATGTTTGGCTCATCACGTTTAATCAGTTCAACTCTTGTGGCAGGGAAAAGGAAAGGCCACAACAAAAAGAACAATGTAATTAGCATAGCTATCAAAATGATCATACAAGTTTTCTGAGGTCGCTCAATGTCTCTATTCACTCTATACCTGGCCATTTTGTTCTCGTTGTACAACAGTAACAAGGTTTTTGTCCAGTTCAAAGTTCTTAACCAATTTACAGTGTGTTAGATGAATCCAGGATGCTCACTCCGTGATCTTGACTGCAGTGGGTGTCGACAGTAGTACCTGGTATGGCCCTTCCCACTTTGGAGAACTCCAGTTCTTTTTCTTCACAATCTTCACCCAGACCCAGGTGCCTGGGGCTACTGCTGCTTCCGATTTCGGTTGCTCTTTATCTGAAACAGAATTTAACTGCAAAAGTTTGTTATTCAAAAATCGCCTCATATACCCTGCAAGTGAACTGTCAGCCTCTTGCTCTGTAGACATGAGAGGTTTCCACTGAGGTGTATAATATGCCCTCCCAAACAAAGTTTCAAAAGGAGTTAATCCCTTTGCATTTGGAACAGTTCTCATGCTCAACAGTGCTAGGGGTAAACAGTGCACCCAGTTCTTTTGTGTCTCACTAATCAATTTCCTAAGCTTATTCTTCAATACCCCATTGTGCCTCTCTACTAATCCTGCAGATTGGGGGTGATACGCGCAGTGGTTTTTCAATGATATCCCGAAATAGCAACTAAGTTGTTGTATTGTTTGGTTTACAAAATGTGTGCCATTGTCACTATAAATCTTTTCTGGTATGCCAAATCTGGGTATAATTTCTTTAACAAGGACCTTTGCAACAGTAGCTGCATCTGGATTTTTAGTTGGAAAAGCTTCCACCCATTTGGAAAACATATCTATAATGACAAGACAATACTTTTTATTTTCACATTTGTTTAGTTCTATAAAATCCATACAAATAGTATGAAACGGATATGGTGGTGTAGGGAAACTCCCTTGTTTAGGCTTCAATGCCCCTTGTGTATGATGCTTGTTACAAACATGGCATGCTGCACAAAATTTTTTTGTATAATTAGTAAATCCATATGTCGTAAACACTCGATTCACTAACTGTACCATCCCCCCTGTTGAGACATGGCTCTGCCCATGGCTCAACAAAGCTGCATATCTAACCAAGTTAGATGGTAAGATTGGTTTCTTTTCCTTGGAGATGTACAGTCCCTTCTCAAGGATTGCTCCTCATTTTATCCACTTTTGTTTTTCTAGATTTGTAGTAAGTGTCTGCATTGTTTTTAACATTTCTAAATCTAAAATCTCAGAGAGTTGCAATTTTTCACTCAAAAGAAAAACTTCTGAAGCTGAGGCTGCCTGTTTTGCAGCTATATCAGCCCTTGCATTACCTTTTGAAATTCTATCCCGTTGTTTAGTATGAGCTACGCATTTGCAAATAGCTACTTTTCGAGGTAACTGAATAGAGTCTAATAAATCTAAAATAAATTGCGCATGATTAATTGGTTTACCAGTAGATGTTATCATTCCTCTATTTTTCCACTGCTGCACAAAAACATGTACAGTAGAAGAAACATACTGGCTGTCAGTAAAAATATTCACTTTCTTACCTTCTGCTAAGGTACATGCCCTTGTCAAGGCAATCAATTCTGCTGCTTGTGCAGATAAGTTGTGTGGTAAAGACTTCGCTTCTAAAGTCTCGGTATCAGAAACTACTGCATACCCTACTAGATTCTGTCCTGTAGGACCCCTCCTGCATGAGCCGTCCACATAGTATGTCACTTCGGCATCATCCAAGGGAACATCTGTAAGGTCTTGTCTAGGTAGTGTCTTTTGTTCGATCTCCTGCAGGCAGCAGTGAGGTTCACCGTCTGTAGGGGTTGGTAGCAAAGTTGACGGATTCAAAGTTGTGCATCATTCAATTGTCATATGAGGTTGGCTCAACAGTGTAGTCATACAGGAAAGATGTCTAGCAGGTGAAAGATATGCTACTTTTTCTTGCAGTAAAATAATTGCGACTGCATGAGGCACTCTCAACGTGAGAGGGTGAAACAACACTACTGAGGCTGAAGTCTGCACTGCCATCGCAGCTGCAACTACTGCTTGTACACAGTGGGGCAAGGATCGTGCCACTGGGTCTAACTGTGATGAATAGTAAGCTATGGGGCGTTGTTTGTCCCCATGCTGCTGTGTCAACACTGATGTCATATAACCTTGCTTACAGTCTACAGTTTGAAAAAATCGTTTATGATAATTTGGTAATCCTAAAACTAAGGAAGATGCTATCAATTGTTTTAATTTGCAGAAAGCTGCTTCTGCTTCTGGTGTCCACTGTAATAAATCCTGTGCTGCCATCAGCTTTTTGAATCTCAAATTACTCAGTGGAGCAGATTCCAAAGCATAATTCGGTATCCAACTCCGACAAAAGTTAGTAGTTCCCAGGAAGGACATCATTTCCTTCTTGGTGGTTGGTCTAGGTGCTTGTAATATTGCTGTCTTTCTGTCTTCATCTAAAATTCTGCCTTCTTTGGATATTACATATCCCAGGTATTTAACTTGTTTTCTCCAAAGTTGCAGTTTGTTTTTGTTTACCTTGTGTCCTTGAGTAGCTAAAAATTGTAATAATGCTATGGTATCCTCTTTGCATTCTTGCTGGGTGGGGGCTGCCATCTCTTGTGCAAATATTGTTGGACTTTCACAATATCCCTGTGGTAATCTGGTATATATATATATATATATATATATATATATATATATATATATATATATATATATATATATACCGTTTTCCCTGAAATGTAAATGCAAACCAATATTGGCTGTCAGGGTGTATAGGTATTGAGAAAAATGCATTACTAATATCTACCACAGAAAAATACTTCTGCTGAGGTTTCAAATCATTCAATAAGGTGTGCGGATCTGGCACCGTTGGTGCCCTGGGTATAACTGCATCATTTACAACTTGTAAATCTTGGACCATACGCCACTCCCCATTTGCTTTCCTAACAGGAAATAAGGGTGTATTACATGGTGAATCGGGAGATTCTATTAAGACTCCTTCCTTAAGTAAGGCTGCTGTTATAGGTTTGATCCCTATCTCTGCATCCTTTCTCAAGGGATACTGTCTTCTCTGAGGTCTAAATGCTGATTTTGGCATAATTGTAACTGGTCCTGCTGTTCGAATAAGCCCTACATCTGATTTCCCTGTTGACCAGAGAATTTCTGGTATGTCTCGTAAGGCTTTTTCCTCTTCTTCCAGTAAGAGTAATGCTCAGCTATCCTCACTGGCCTGTGAGTGCACAGCTGGGTGTGTCTGTGTTATCCAATTCAATTTCTGCTTCTGTACTCCTTGTTCGGAGAGTTCTAACTCTGTCTATTTTTCCCACCTCGTGACTTTTTCTCCTAAGTCTGCCCACTTCAAATTTCTATTCTTAGTTAAGCTCACATATGGCAATCGATTAGATTTGTAAAGTGCTAAAAATTCCTGGGGCAATGAACAGCTTATTACACTGTTTCCTTCTGTGTCCCAGTACAAATTTCATAATACTAGCCTATTTGCATGGTTTTGAAACAACTCTTGCTCATATTCTTTATCAGGTTCTGGTCTATTAGAGTAGTATAGAGAGCAATGCAACAAATGCTGTTTGTCAGTGTCAAGGGAGGGGGATTTACTGATGGCTACGTTCATCAGTTCTTCGGTTACTGCCCCTGGACCAGTCGTAACCAAGTCCTGGCTGTACCAATAATATGTCTCACCCTCCGGTCGCACTACGAAAGTATCCATTTGTCTCTGTGCTTCCATACCCTGCATGGTTGGGACTACGGCTATGCCAAATACCTGCATTAAGTCTCTGCCCAAGAGATTTACTGGGCATTTTGCAGAGACAACAATTTTGCTTTTCTAGGTCATTCCTGAAAAGGGGTCAGTTATTGCTATGTCATGGGAGAGTGGCTCCCGATACAGCTGTCCATTAGCTGCTTTTACTAGTATGTAATCTGGTGATTCTGAATCTTCTGGTAATTTGGACGGATGCATCAGGGTCCGTGAAGCCCCTGAGTCACACAAAAATTTGACTTCCCTCCCTTCTACCAGAAGCGTAACTTCCGGTTTTGTGTCTGCTAAGTAGAGCTCCAAGCTCAATAATGCTAAATCCAAAATTTCATTTTCTTCGTCATCTACGAATTCATGTACATACTCTGTCCCTTCTGTCACATCCTCTATCCTTGCTACCCCACTCGAGTTTGTCTTGCCTTGTTTATTCTCATTCAGTGATTCTTGACTATCATATAGTCATTCCTCACCCTCCTTATCTTCCGTAGTTACCTTTTTATTTAGTCTGCAATCCCTTGCCAAATGTCCTTTTTTCCCCGCATTTAAAACATTCAACCCTTTTCTTTCTTTCTTCAAAATCCTCCGATCACTTATCAGATTGCTTATTACCCTGGGCATTTTTCTTACCCTTTTTCCCGGTTTGTACTACAAATACTTCTGACCCATATTCTACTGCAAATACTTGAGCTTTCGGCATGTCTTGCATATTTTAGTAATGACTGCAATCTACCTGTACGATGATCTACCATGTGCTTTGTAATAAAGCTGCTAATGGGAGTAATACTACCTTTTAAGAATGCGTTCTTTAGCTGCTGCTCATATGGGGAATCGTGTGTTTGATCTTCAGGTATCTGCATTCCACAATGGTTATTAAAACACTCTAATAATCTAGCATAATATCTATCAACAGTTTCACCTTCTTGCTGTATGCACTGATTAATGCAAGTCCAATCAGCCCTAGGCTTCCACTTTTCAGAGATTCGGTCTGTCAGACCCTTTACTCTGTTATCCAATTCTGCATTACTATGTGGGAGTGGTCTGAGCTCTGCGTCACGAGGATTCCAGTTGCCACTGATCATGTGCCAATCTGGACCTACAATTTGTCTAACTACTTTTTCTACTTCTTCTCCATTCAAACGGTAACTTAATCTCATACCCTGTAAGTCTTATAAAAATTTTCTAAAATTAACTTTCGGATGGGGAATTCCCTCTGTGGCTTTCCGGATATCTTCCGGTGTCCACGGTCTATTAACTAAGAGAGTTGGATCCTGTCCTGCCTGCCCTGCCTGTGAATTTGGTACTTCTATGAGTGGACATATTTCTTCCTCACTCATAGCTTGTGAATTTTTATTCATTTCATATAATTCAGTTTCCCCTCTCACGTTATGTGTTCGAGACCTAGTCTCGATAGGATCCCTAACAAACGGTTGTGATTTTGCAGGAACAGCTGGGTATAGCGGAGGTGGATCAGTTTGTCCACTCGCTTCATATTCTGGTAAGGGAAGCGGAGGGGGGTGGAGGAGGGGCCATTGCTACTACCAAGTTATTATCTTCTTTGTCTAAGAACATTGCTTTTGAATTTTTAATCTTTTGTTCTCTGCAATTTGCTTCCTCAAGCCAACTATGTGCCTGAGGGACTCCTAATTGCCGCTGCTTTTTTAACTGACCTTTCGCATCTGTTTTCAGTTGTCTGACAAGTTTAACAAGTGCAGGTTTATCTAAATTACCATTGAATTTGTATTTTTCAACCCATTTTGTATAGTACTTAATATTATCAACACGCTGTAATTGCATATATTTCGCGTCTTCGGTTAGGGGCGGGTCTCGGGAATTTTTCGTGCACTGATTTCCCATGTTGCCTTAGCTAAGCTGTAAATTGTTACATAACCCTTCTTATCATGTGGTACCACAGTTCTACACCCTTTCACAGTTTAGAATAACTGTCTACCTATTCTGTTTCCCTGATCTATGACAATACAGTAACCTTTTTGTCCCTGATCTGCACATGCAAATTCTCCTGACAAAAAACAGTACTGTAACAAGTCCCTGATCTAAAACAGAAAAAGGTAAATTCCTCCTTACCTGACCCTCCGTGAATTGATCCACTGGATCATTGACTCATCCTCCAATCCCAGATCAGAAACAGTGGCTGGCCTCTTTCGAACGACAATTCAGTCGGAGGTCTTTCAAAACAGATGAGCCAATTTGGCCTCTTCTCCATATGGATACATGCCGCCAGGGCCCAATTCTGACCTAGGCCTAGAGCGAGAGGTACTTTCCAGTCCGAAGGACCAAACTGTCAAAGGAAAAATATACCCTAAAAATGATCAAAACACGGTAGGTTCAGGTTAAGGCACTTTAATCTTGCAGCAAGGAGACAAAAACGTGCTATTACAGAGTTTGTCTGACTAGAAACAGGAAATGCTTTAATTTTTATACATTTTCTAATAAGACATTGCCTACCAAGCTGACGTAGCAAGTTATAAGTCTTTTCATCATCACCACTTGTTGACCACCATTCTCATGAATTTCTGCTGATTTATCAATTTTTGTGAGAAACTTCCTAAGGAAAACAACGTGGCCTTGGTTATCACCGGTTAGCTAGCAGTTCATTTCTCTAATAATTCTTTGTCTACTTTATCTCTAAGCTTCTACAGCTGTACATGTTCTCATACTTCGAACAGAGCTGATTGTTTAGAATCATTACATTTACAGGATATAGCATTGTTCATTCATTCGTTCCTGACCTAGCAGATAAGCACCTGCTTTTCAAGTACATTTCCAAAAGGCATAAACATGAATATTGCTATGCTAGCAGTTACTAGGTCAGAGGGCATCTTGCAAGTTTCAGAAAGCACACTGCAGTTTCAAAAAGCATCTTTTTCAGTTCTCATATGAAACTCAATTGTATAAAAACAGTGCATATAAAATAGAATGAAAAACGTGTTAATTCTTCTAACTACTAATTTTGCATTAAACATACACACATTAATACATAGTTTTCTAACAATTGGCTAGGCTTAAAAATGGCTTGCAAGGTTCATTAGCCTAGTACTAACCTATCAACCTCTCTGGCAGGTTTATAAGTTGCGAATGCTTTCTTCACAGCACTTTTGCCAGCAGCGCACACAGAAATAATTTTTTCCAGACATGATCATGATCAATACATTAACTATATTAGCTTTTGGTGAAGCTCATATTGACGAGTTGGTATAACTCTGTAGGTTGTGTCATTATTGAAAAAATGTCAGAAAAGAATATGGAAATTTGTATGTCTGCCACAATTAATACGTAACCTTCATGGCATACTAACAATTTGTATTTGCAGCTACAGAAACTATGTATTCTTTATTTGGAATATATTCAGATATCTCAGACTATAAATGATGTGGCTGAGATGACATTACACTGTCATCACTGACAGATGTTGCAGGGGGATGAACAATGAACAGGAGAGCATGCTAGACTTTGCAGTAAAAGGTCACACTGACCAGTAGCTTTCTTAGTCCTTCTCAGTTTTGGGTCACTGTAGCATTACCATAGGATAACATGTTGTTGTACAGCATCTTCATTATCTGCTGTTGAGATCGGTAGCAGCATTTCACCACTGTAGTACAATGACAGAAGGACATACAAGACTCTTCCACAGGTGCACTGACAAAAACTAACATTCACGACAGGGAGAATCAAGCACGGATGGTGTGAAATCTGAAATATGTTGGACATGAGATGAATGCACTGTGGGATAACTTGATATAATGCCTTGTGGTACAACAACAACTGGCACATACTCTGTACCGCAAGTGGCATTCTCATCCAAATAAAAATAAATTGCTACAGTCAGTGTGGTTCCTGAAAGAGTCTACAAAACAAAGGAGAAAATTCACCAAAACATTAGCTGTCACACGCACACAAGAACACATAAAGACACACAGAGAAACACAGATGCACCCCCCCCACACACACACACACAATCATATATCCTTTGTCAATATACGTTTGCTCATGAATTTGCATATATATGTCTGTGAACAGCTACATATTGATAATTATATCTAATGTACCTTTACATTCATGTAAACGTATATATGCATCTGTGTGTATAAATATCTTTGTACGTGTGTATCTATTGTTCTATCTTATAAATATATGTATCACAAACATATGTGTATGCATGTGTGTGTGTGTGTGTGTGTGTGTGTGTGTGTGTGTGTGTGTGTGTGTGTGTGTGTGTGTGTGTGTGTGTGTATATGTGTATATATATATATATATATATATATATATATATATTTTTTTTTTCCCTTTACTACATCTACTTTAAAACAGGGAATCACCACAACGTTGACTTGCAGAACATCAACATGAAAACCACGAAACTTTATAGGTTCATATGTTGGTACTAGGCTATCAGCCCTAGGGCCTATATAAGCCTAGCCATAACAATTCCCTGGCTATTTCTTCCCACACTATTTACTTCCCTGGACCCCTGTCTAGCAGGAAGACTGACGTGATCCCCGGGATAAATTTCCTTTCTCCCATCCAGTCGTCAAGGTTCCTTTTGAAGAGGGCCAAAGAGGCACTCTGCTTGACATGTATGGGCAGTCTACTCCAGAATCTGGGGAGTCTCTGGGTCAGGAACCTATCCCTCCAGCATGTTTTGTTCATTGTGATGACAAAGTTTAGATCCCTGGGGTGTGTGGCTCTGAGCAATTGGGATTTCTTTAAGTGTAGCATGTCCAACAGCTCTGGGTTTGACATGGCCTTGTATGTTAAGCAGAGATCGCCTCTGAGTAGATGATATGCAACAGAGTATAGCTGGAGTTTTTTAAGGCATAGGGCATCTGCTTTAGGCCTGTGATTCTTTTAGTGAGGTATTTCTGCGGCCTTTCCAGTTGTTGTAGATGTCTTGAGAGGTACATACCAAATGGGGCGTTGTATTCTATAATGGGTCTAATGAGGGATGAGTACAGTGGGACAATGACCTCCTTTTTTCTGGATGAAAAGCCCTTAGTGATGAGGTGTGCCACATAGAATGATTTCCTGACTGTTGTGGTGATGTGGTTATCGAAGGTGAGACCACTGTCCACCTGTGTCCCTAAGTCTCTTACCCACTTTCGGTGTTTAGTGTACTGACACCTATGTGGTAATTCAATGGTACATGTTTTTTCCCAAAGGGGATAACTATTCATTTCTTGGCATTGAGCTTGAGCCCATGGCTCTGGCACCAATCATCTGTTTCTGTAAGGCCCTTTTGTAGAGTATCCACATCATATGGGGATTCAATAATGGCTCCCAGTTTGCAGTCATCTGCGAACTTTGTTAGCCAGAGTCCCTTAGTGTTGGCCTGTACTTCAGAGAAGTAGATGCCAAACAAGAGCGGTCCCAGGACTGAACCCTGAGGTACTCCACTTGTCACTTGTCACTTGTCTGGAGCTGGATTTGGAGTCGGCTACTTTTACAGTGTGGGTTCTATCAGTAAGCCAGTTGGCAACCCATTGGGTGACATAGGGATTAATGCCCAGCTTAGTAAGTTTATCTATGATTTCAGAGTGGGGGATGGTATCAAAGGCCTTGGCGAGGTCTAGATAGGCTGTGTGGACCACCTTACCCTAGTCCATGGCGCTGGAGACTGATTCGAAGAAGTCAGTCAGGTTCAGGAGACATGATCGGCCCTTCACAAACCCAACCGGGTGGGGTCCAGTGTTTGAAAGTTGCCAATGTCTTTGTTTATAAGTTCTATGATAATATGCTCCATGGCCTTGCAGATAAGGCTTGTCATACTGATGGGACGGTAGTTTCTGGAATCCAAGGTGGATCCCCCCTTGTGGAGTGGGATAACTGTAGCTCTGTGCCACTCAGTGGATATGAAACCTGAGGTGAGGCTATGATTAAACATGACACTTAGGTGAGGTGCTGGTTCACATTGCATTTCATGTAGTACACAGCCTGGGATGTCATCTGGTCCCATGGATGCTGTATTCTTAACTTTGGAGAGTGCATTTTTTACCTGTGTGGCCATTATTACCGGAATTTGGCAATCTTCCGGTACTGAGATGGGCCGTTTAGGGGGTGAGAGAGGGGTGAAGTTAGCACTGAATCAATCTGCCAGGATATTGGCAATATCCTTGGGATCAGTATATTTAATACCATTCTGTTTTAGCTCTTTACATTAACAAATGTTCATATCATCGTAAGTTTTTACCGTATAAGTAAACAATTGGCCAACAGTACATAAAAAAACAAACTGAAGCAAATAAAACCCACCCAAGTGATGGGGGGTATGCCACCCACACCATCCCTAACTAAATATACCAAGTCTGAGATTGCACCACAGTGGAGAAAAGGGCAAAGTTCACCATGTTGGCCAACTGCCTCCTTTTGTGGTGAAAACTTAAAGATGATATGAATGTTCATTAATATAAAGTTTCATGGTCTCCGTTTCGATGTTCTGCAAATCAACGTTATGGCAATTCGCTATTTGGAAGTAGACCCATATCTATATCTATATCTATATCTATATCTATATCTATATCTATATCTATATCTATATCTACATACATATACATACATACATATATTTATAACTTTTCAATGACATACAGAAATGTCAACACTAACGTCATCAACCTCACATGGTCAAAACTGAATGCAAGTGATCCACAACAGATCAAAGCAAAACAAAACACTCAACCAGTGTTTCTGAAGGGTTGCTTTGCACCCCCATATCCTCTGCTAGTTATATATACCTACTCTAAAAATCATACTATACTGGGGAAAAACATATGCCTCCCCCATCCCTACTGTACCTGAATCTCAAGGTGAAAGGATGGTACTTTTCAATCAGCTGATTTTTGGTGAACTGTACTGGATTAAAAGCACCCCTCCCTCTCTCTCTCTCTCTCTATATATATATATATGCGTGTGTGTGTGTGTGTGTGTGTGTGTGTGTGTGTGTGTGTGTGTGTGTGCATGTGTCTATATGTCTCTCTCTCTCTCTCACACACTATCTCTCTATATATATATCCCACTCCACAAAGGGGGAGCCACCACAGACCCCAGGAACTACTGCCCCATTAGCCTAAAGAGCCTGGTCTGCAAGGCCATGGAATGTATCATAATGGATCTTATAAACAAAGACTGGTAATCTCCTAAACTCTAGACCCCACCCAGTTCGGGTTTGTAAAAGGCAGATTATGTCTCCTAAACCTGACAGACTTCTTTGAAGTAGTCACTAAAGCCGTAGATGAGAGTAAGGTGGTTCACACAGCCTATCTAGTTCTCACCAAGGCTTTTGACACCATCCCCCACTCTGGAATTATAGATAAACTCACTAAACTAGGTATAAATCCCTATGTCACAAGATGGGTTGCCATTTGGCTCACTGACAGAACCCACACTGTAAAAGTAGCAGACTCCAAATTCGACTTCAGACCAGTGACAAGTGGAGTACCACAGGGTTCAGTCCTGGGTCCTCTCCTGTTTGGTATCAACTTCTCTGAAGTACAGGCTAACACAGAAGGTCTTTGGCTAATGAAGTTCACAGATGACTGCAAATTAGGAGCCGTAATCGAAACTGCTAACGATGTGGACATCCTACAAAAGGGTCTCACTGGGACAGATGCCTGGAGTCGAAGCCATGGCATCAAGCTCAATGTCAAAAAGTGCATTGTCATCCCCTTCGGGAAAAACTCTGTACCCATGAGCTACCACATAGGTGGTCATCCACTTAACACCAAAAGTGTAATAAGGGACCTTGGGACACAGGTGGACAGCAGTCTCTCCTTTGATAATCACATTGCCACAGTAGTCAGGAAATCCTTCTACGTGGCACACCTCATCACAAAAGGTTTCTCATCCAGGAAATAAGAGGTCATTGTTCCCCTCTACTCGTCACTCATTAGACCCATTATAGTGTACAACGCCCCTTTTGGTATGTACCTCAGAACTCATGTACAACAACTGGGAAAGCCACAGAAATACCTCATAAAGAGGATTACCAGCCTCAAACAGATGCCCTACGCAGACCATCTCAAAAAACTCCAGCTTTACTCCGTCGCATATTGCTTACTCAGAGGCAATCTCTGCCTAACATACAAAGCTATGCCAAACCCAGAACTGTTGGACATGCTCCACTTAAAGAAATCCCAATCCCTCCAAACTACACGCTCTAGGGGAACTAAACCTTGTCACCACAATAAACAGAACATGCTGGAGGAATAGATTCCTGTCCCAAAGACTTCCCATACTCTGGAACAAACTACCTATCTATATCAAACAAAGCTCCTCATTAGCAATCTTTAAGAAAAATCTTGATGATTGGATGGGAAATAGGAAATTCACCCTGGGGATCACCCCTGGGGCTCTGCTCGACAGGGGCACAGGAAAATAATTTTCTTGGGTGGCGAAAGCCTGGGTACCTTTTTGGCTAGGCTTATATAGGCCCTAGGGCCAATAGCCTAGTACCTACCTATGAACCTAAATATATATATATATATATATATATCTAGATATAGATATAGCTATAATATATATATATATATATATATATATATATATATATATATATATATATATATATATATATACATATATATATATATATATATATATATAAGGATAAAAGGATGGTGTAGCTATGGGCACTTCTTGTGCCTATAGCTATGTCAACCTGGTGATGGCCGACTGGGAAATGGAGAAGACATTTCCATTAACAAGCTTTAAGAGAAAAGTAGTTTTCTATACTCATTTTGTAGATGACCTGTTCCTTTTGTGGAGAGGTTCAGAGATGGAATTACAAAACTTTTTTTGAAGAAATGAACTCCTCAACACAAGTTTTAACCTTTACAATAGAGAAATCAGATCACTGGATTAGTAGGGTTGAGATTAGTTGGGAAGTTGCGGTAGAGATTCTGGCTGGTTTGGTTAGGTATTGTTGGTTTCTATACAAGGCACCCAGTTTTTTGTGGACTTTTTTTATTGTGAGTGATATGTGAGTGTCAAATTTGAGTTTGTTGTCAATCTGTACACTGAGAAGCTTAGTGTGGGCTGTTGGTGAGATGGAAGTGTTGTCTTTGGCAAGTATGTTGAAATGGGGGATGTTCGGGGGTAGAATTTGAAGGTTGAAAGATGAGGAGTTTGATCTTATTTGGGTTGAGGAGGAGATGAGCATTTAATAACCAACTTTCAACAGAAGAGAAAGATGCTTGAGTGATCTGTTGTAGTTCTGTTAAAGTTGGAGCTGAGCAGATGAGAGTGGAGTCATCTGCATACTGTATGAGGGAGGCATGTTTGGTGGCGGTGTGCAGGTCATTGGTAAAAATGGAGAAAAGCAAGGGGCCAAGGATGGAACCTTGGGGAACCCCGAGAGTAACAGGGAGGTGAGGGGATAGATTGATGTGCCAGACAATTGACTGCTGGTGGCTGCATAGATAGCTGTGGAACCAGTTGATGGCAGGTATGGAAAAGGAGAGGTTGGAGAGTGCAGAGAGTAGAAGATCATGTGATACAATATCAAAAGCCTTCGATAGGCCAAGAAATACAGCAGAGGAGAAAAGGCCATTGTTTCTATGTTGGAGAATGGTGTTAGTGAAGGAGAGCAGAGCAGTTGTGGTGCTATGGTGTTGTCTGAAACCATGCTGTGTGTAGGAGAGGAGATTATTGTCTAGGAGATAATTGGAGATCTGTGAATTGATACATTTTTCGAGTATCTTGGAGAGAGGCGAGAGGATGGCAATGGGGCAGTAGTTGGAGATGTCTGTTGAGGGGCCGCCTTTGTGTAGGGGTATGATGTGGGATATTTTCCATAAGGTTGGCACATAGGACTCAGATATGGAGCGGTTGATTAATATGGAGATGGGATAAGCTAAAACATCAGCTGCTATTTTTAGGTATTCTGTGGGCAGGTTGTCAGCTGCTAGTCTTGTGGGTTTAAGTTTTGTCAGTAGTTTTTTTATGTTGGAGGTGGGTACTTTGGAAAAGAAGAAGGGAGATAGGGG
>NC_056733.1:1121486745-1121519245 GCF_019279795.1 Protopterus annectens | reverse complement strand
ACTCCTGCTTGACACCAATATGCTTCTGCTAGACTAAGCAGGGGAGTCATCTTAGATTTATTCTCCTCATGTTTCAAAACTTTCATTACGTTTGTGTCTTGTGAGGTCAGCAGATATTTGTGCAGTTCCATGACTGCAGATCTATACATGTAATCAATTTCAAGGTGGCCCACACCTCCTTCAGAACCGAATCAGTTATATAGTCTTGGGAGGGTGGCCTAATGGTTAAGGTGTTTGCCTTACAAACACAAGGTGCAGGGTTTGAATCTCACAAGGGATAATTGGCTAGGCTTGAAATGGCTCGCAAGGGCAGTTAGTCTAGTACTAACCTAACCTAAATCTTCTAAAATATTCCTTACTAAATTTTGTTTGCATTTGTTCATGATTTATTGTTAATCCTTCAACATTTCCCAAATACTTATACACTCCCTCTTGCGCAAGTTCTTTTATATCACATTCTTGTCCCAAAATTATGTTTTCTTGATGCTGCAGTTTTTCTGCTTTGAACGTTGCTTTTGCAAATTTATCAAGACCAAATGACATTCTTATATCATCTGAAAAAGTTTTGACAAGTTGTAATCGTGCTTTCAGTTCCTCATCTGATGAACTATACAGTTTATCATCGACAAAGAGAAAACGTGAGGTCTTTACACTCTGTTGTTTTATAAGAGCCAAATTATAGCCATGGCCTAAGTTGTTAAGTAGACAGCTTAAAGGGTTAAGGGCAAGACAGAATAGGAGCAGTGACAGAGAGTCACCCTAGAATATCATCTGTTGAATTTTTATCTCTGGAATAATAATTTGTCCTTTATCATGGCTTAATTGCAAAGTGGTCTGCCACTGTTTCATGGTCACTGTAATGTAGTCAGTCAGTGTAGGGTGTATCTTATTCATTTTTAAGGGCTCTTTTATCCATGAATGTGGGATACTACCAAAAGCTTTTTGTAGTCAATCCATGCCATATTTAGATTCTTCCCCTCTTTACAGTTTTCCCCTATGACCTTATTTAACAACAAAGGATCCTTTGTTCCATACACCTTTCTTTTATTGCCCTTTTGTTCTATTGCCACAGTTGAGTTTTCTTCTAAATGACTATAAACTCTGTCAGCATCAATTCCAGTGTATAATTTATACGTCGTCGGAAGGTTCATTATTGGTGTATAATTTTTGGGGTAGCTTGCAGGTTCACTCTTAATTAGGAGCATTGTTTTTCTTGTTATCTGGGTTGGTGTCTGTTTGGGGTGCATATATAAATAGTTCTTATTCATGGCTAAATCTTCTTGCAAAGATGCTAATACTTTTAACCAGAAGTTAAATACTGCATCTGGGCCTGGGGTTTTCCAATTAGAGGCTTTCCTTAACTTTGTTTCAATCTCTCTGGCTGTTACTTCATCTCATTTCATATCCTGTACCTTTAAACTTCTTATTCTTTCTTTTACTTCTTCTGTCCATTTAGCATCTTTGTCATGTTCCACAGGATCTTCATAAATACTTCTCTAAAATGTATCTATTTCTTCTTTTTTTGGTGGTCTTTCAATTCATTTTACTTTGTTTCCCAATTCTCTACAAAACTTTGTTGGGTCATCAATAAATTGCTTATTTTGTACTTTTTCCTTTATATTTATTTATGTATCTTCCAAGGTTTTCCACCTGTGCTGAGATTTGTAGTTTGTTATTTGCAATAGTGCACATTAGATCCTGATCTCTTCTAATACTGTGCATTGCCTTTATCACATCTATCTTTCTAAGTATTTTTGTTGATCTGTTCCCTCTTTTATACTCCTCCAACAGTGACACTTCTTGTCTTAACTGCTTTATAGTTTTCTCTATTCGTTACTTCCATGATGGTATTTGACTTCTCCCCTTCCTTTCCCTCACTAACCTGTGTTCTTGTGGTAGAACTTTATCAGTTATCAATTTAGCTGCACAGTAATATATCCTGTTTACTTCTGTTATATCACATGGATCTTTATGGACAGTCTTAACTACTGTGTTGATTTGTTTTATCAAACGTCTTACTTTTTGGGTTTTATTGACCTTCTGCTGCCTATTTCTTTCACTGAGCTTAATATATCTATCCATCTCTACCAAATTAAGCAACTCTTCTTTTAGCTCATTTTCTTCTAAACTGAGGACACATTTTTTGTCTTCCATTTCCTGCGGGCATTCTATAGAAAGTTCTATAGCATCTTCCTGTGGCACATTCTTTTCAGTTTCATCCCGTGCCATCTGTCGCTCTGTCATATGGGAACTCACTGGTCTATCAATCCTCAACGTTGACTGCATCAGAGTTTCCACAGTTTCCTGTTCCTTCCCTTGCTGTCCAGCTTCAAGTGAAAGTTTATACTGTTTTCCTGTGAAAGACTTTAAAATATCTTCATATGGCATCTGAACAACTGATTCCCATTCCACTGGTTTCTCCTTAATTTGGATGTCTTTTGCTCTATCCTGTTGTGGTGCTTTCTGAATTAGATTTTCTACACTGAATCCTTCACCTTGCAGGTACTCCATAATCTCAGTTTCTGTTTCTTTAACTTCTCCATTACTAATCTCCTTTTCTAATTTTCCTGTTTGTCTTATTTTTTGTATTGTATCGTTTTCCATGTCTGGACTCCTTTGCCTGTATTTCTCTTCAAATAACTTTAGTGCTGCTCTTTTTGTATTGATTCGTTTTGCTTTCTCTTTGCATAGATATTACACCATATTAAATTGTTTTTTTTCTTTCCCGTGTCCATATTTCTTCTTCAGGTGTCTCCTGATCTTCCTGTTTTTCCTTACTCTGGAGACTCCTTCCGTCATGCTGTGATGTAACCTGTGTTAGACCTTCTACACCAAATCCTTTACTTCGCAGGCACTCCATAACTTCAACTTTTATTTTTTTTAACTTCTGCTTTACTAATCTTCTTTCTACATTCCCTCCTTGTGATATTTTTTATTGTGAAATGTTCCATATCTGGATGCTTTGCCTGTATTTGTCTTTGAATATCTTTGGGGCTGCCTTCTGTATGTTGATTAATGTGGCTTTTGCCTTTGCATAAATATTGCACCATATCAAATCTCTCTTTCTTTCCCATGTCCATATTTCTTTTTTATACTTTTCAAAATTCTCTAGGTCATTTTTGTTTATATGTTCACACTTCCTCAGATGCTTCTTTTCCCAAACAGATCAAAGTTTCTTGGTCTATATACTGTTTTTCACAAATCTGTTGTATTAAAGAATATATTTTTTTATTTGAGGCTTCTGACAGTTTTACTTGTGGAAGTATTTTTCTTTTCTCTAATTTCTCTCTTAATCATTTTTTTTATCTTGTGTCTGTAAATTCTGGGCTTTTTACATAGTAATAACAATACATAATTTCTTGCTTATCCTCAGTTGTCCACTCTATCATCTTTATGGCTCTTCTTTGGCCTATAAGTTTTTGTTATATGTGTGGACTGCTGCTTTCTTCTACAACAGGGGGGAGCATCCTCCCCCTGGACCTGGCCTGGCCCCATTGTAGGAATGCTTCCGTATATTGAGTATTCTGCACTGTCATTTTTTTCCAGTCCTGGCACCAGTGCGCCTACCAGGATTGGGCACTTTTTTATCCTAGGTCTTGTGCACTCAGCTATCTCTGTCCATGATATATGCTATATAAATACAGTCTGCATATCAGTGTCATCTTGGTGAGATTGTGTGAAAAACAGGGTCTACCTATGAAGGTACTCACCAAGACTTGAGGATGAATTCAATTTCAGCAACACTACTCTCCTTTGTTTGCTGACTTATCATCCCTCCATTCGGATCCCTATCTATCTATATAGATATATATATGATATAGGATTATATAGATATCTATCTATCTACCTACATGTATACATATGTATATATTTATATATATATATATATATATATATATATATATATATATATATATATATATATGCTGTTATTTTTTGTATTTCTGTATTGCCTTTCTATATTTTGAATACTGTAGTTTGTTTTCTTTATCTTGTGTTTTGCTTGCATTCTGTTTTAACAGCATATTAAAACTTCAAAAGAGACCACAGCTCTCTCTGTTCTGAGTCAGGCAGAATTTTTCCCTCCCTCCCACCCATTTAAGTTGTCTTGTTAAATACCACTGTCTTTCTAGTTGCCCGCCTCTTATGTTAATCTGACCATATATCTCATTTCTCTCTACTTTCACTGGCTTATGTGAGTAATCACAAAACCATCACTTTTGAAATCCCACCCCTTCAATTATTTAAATTTATTGGCCATCCTACAGTATTTCATAGTACCAAAATACAAAAGTAACCACCCCTTTCAGTCCATCTTGCTGTTTTAAAAATAGTAACTCTCCACTAAAACTTAACTTTTTAAACAGGTAAAACTCAAGTTACCTACTTTCATATCTAACTTCTCTAGTGCACACTGCAGAGTGCATTCTTTTCAATCTTACCTTTAAGCATCCCTGTTACTAGCACTTTCTCTAATACCTAAAAAGATCATGTCTACTTGACTCCAAGTAGACTTTTCTCTATCTGTTAAACCTAGCACTTGCTCCTACAGTACTTATTACCTTGATACGGCACTCTTATAGATAGCACCCCAAAAGGCAAACCCCATTTCTCGGTCACCCACATCCCCGGAATCTCTTTTAAAGTTTTTTGTCTAGTCCTTCTAGCATGTCGAGGGATCAGTTGCTAGTGTCCTCTCCTGCTCAGCTGGTGAACCTGGGAATATTGAGGCAATGTTACAATTGCCTCATGTACACAGACAACCCTCTCCTCCTCCCACAAAACACAAATACATGCGAGAGATGCAACTATATGGCCAAACTGGAGGCTGAGCTCTCTCAACATAGGACTGGCAAGACCAGTCAGGAGGAGAAGGTTACCACACACACTATAGACCCAGTCTCACATAGTACCATCACAACCTCAAATCATACACATAAACACACAAAGACATACTCGGCTCTGATCAAAAATCTACCAAAACAGCAGAGGCCACCAAAGCAGACACCCAAACAACCACCACCTCAGAACACAACACCTGCAACACATAGACCTCACAGTCAGAGTGTCAAACAGTCACAGCCCTTAAGGCCAAACACAATGCCAGACACACTAGTCATTGGTGACTCCATAGTCAGACACACTGACGTCCCACTCACCAGACTGAGTAAGGAGAAGGTCACAGTAAGCTGCCTGTCGGGTGCTAGAATCTGCCACATAATGCAAGCACTCAGGTCTCTCAACAGCAGGTACAAATACGACTCAGTCATTGTCCACGCTGGTGTAAACGACCTGAGACGTACCTCCTTGGACTACATGAAAAGAGACATTGAGGAGCTCTCTGATTATGTAGCCCAGGCAGGTATGACCCTGACCTTGAGCAGTATCCTACCTTCACCAAGAATGATGCCACAATACAGAGATAAAATGATCAGCTTTTACAATTGGCTTAAACTCTGGTGTCATTCAAAGGGGATCCAATGTCTGTCTGCCTGGGATGACATGCTGGACAAGCCACGCTGCTTTGAGGGACGGCTTGCACCTGTCACCCTGGGATTCGGATATTGGCAAAGGCTCTTGCCACCCCATAGTGCCTTTTTAGGCAAGGCTCAAATTCTAAACCTACCACCCTAGAACACAAAAAGGAAAAAACTAAGGGTAATGCTGCTCAATGCCAGAAGTCTAAATCTCAAAATGCACGCACTCGAGGCCCTTCTCAGTATGGAGAACATCGATGTCTGTGCAGTGACAGAAACCTGGTTCAAGGCTCCTGAGAGCACCCCAGCACTATCAGGTTTTACCTCTTATCATGCGTTCCGCCCCAAAATCCGGACAATACCAAGAAAGGAGGGGTATCCATATTCATCAAAGACACCCACACCTCAAGACTGGTGGCAACGCGACGATGCATCGGAGACCATCCAGGTGCAATTAACCATAGGCAAGACTGCTCTGCAAATTGTAGCATGTTACAGGCCACCCTCACAAACTCAGGAACCTCACATGGCCTTCCTGAAAACACTAGAGGGATAAATGTATCACCAAACACCATCATACTAGGTGACTTCAATTACCCTAAAATAGACTGGGAACACTACTCAAGCCCAAACACCCTAGCCCAAAAGTTCCTGGAATTCATAAACTCAAATGCCATGGAACAACTAGTCACCATCCCACAAGAGGACAAAACATACTTGATCTCATCATCACGAACATGGGAGCACAATGTTCAACACCGGAAGTATACCCCTCACTGGTGAGATCAGATCACAAACTAATCTCGCTGGAGGTCCTCATCCCACCCCACCTGAAATAAAAAGACCACAGTAAAGAACTTCTCGAAAGCCGACTTCACACTTCTAAAGACTAGTGTGGTCTCCTTTAAGGCCCCGAGCGGAAAACAGTACTCAAGCCGCTGAATCACTTACAAATGCCTTCTACCAGCACCTGCAGGACTGCATGGATAAGGCAATCCCAAGCAAAACAAAGACTCTTTGTACCAAAGGCAAGCGTCCAGTCTGGTGGACCCCAGCCATAAACAAACTCTACAACAAAAGGAGGAAGCTACTACAAGATAGAGCAAAATCCTTAAAAGGTAAGACACCCTTGATCACTATAAGTAAAAACTAAGAGCTCTCATAAAATCATCCAAAGCAAATTTTGAGAGAAAAATAGCTAAAGACTCAAAAAGACAATCATAAGGCCTTCTTTAGCTATGTTAGAAACCTGGGAGGAAACTCCCAGATATGCTCAGAACTAGTTCAAAATGATGTGAAGATTACTGATCCTACAGACATTGCCAACATACTGGCTGACAGGTTCAGTGCAACCTTCTCCCCTCCCCCAAAAAGGAGAGATATCTATACCAAGTGATTGCAGCCCCCAAACATCTCCAACGCCCAAGTGAGGACTGCTCACCCCAAAGCAAAAGACGCAGCATCCATGGGACCTGATGGTGTCCCCGGCTGTGTGCTCCACGAACTCAACGAGGAATTAAACCCACAGCTAGGACAGCTGTTTAATCATAGTCTTACCTCTGGATACGTACCCAGGGGTGGCGCACTGCAACTGTGGTCCCACTTCACAAAGGCGGTGCCTCCACCGACCCTGGAAATTACCGCCCATTAGCTTGACAAGCCTTATCTGCAAAGCCATGGAGAGGATCATAATGGACCTCATAAATAAAGACATAGGGAATTTGCAGACTTTGGATCCATCCCAGTTTGGCTTTGTCAAAGGCAGATCATGCCTTCTAAACTTGGTTGACTTTTTCGAAACAGTCACCAAAGCCATTGATGAGGGAAAGGCAGTCCATGCAGCCTACCTCGATCTGGCGAAGGCCTTTGATACAATACCCCACTCGGGTATCATTGAAAAACTCATCAGCTTAAATGTTAACCCATACATCACAAGATGGGTTGCAAACTGGCTGAGTGACAGAACCCACAGGGTCAGAGTTGCTGGCGCCATGTCAGACTCAAAGCCTTTCACAAGTGGTGTACCACAGGGCTCAGTCCTGGGCCCACTCTTGTTTGGCATCTACTTTTCCAAGTACAAGCAAACACAGGAGGGTTATGGCTGACAAAGTTTGCAGATGACTGCAAACTGGGCCATAGTAGAAAACACATCTGACACAGATATCCTTCAGAAGGGTCTCACAGAAACGGATAACTGGTGCCAGAGCCATGGCCTAAAGTTAAATGCCAAAAATGCATAGTCATACCCTTCGGGAAAAACAAGGTTACCCCTAGCTACCAAATAGGTGGCAATCCACTGAGCACAGAAGAAGTTATCAGGGACCTGGGGACCCAGGTTGATAGTAGTCTGTCATTCGACACCCATGTAGCTAAAGTAGTTAGAAAGACCTTCTACATTGCCCACCTTATCATGAAGGGATTCTCATCTAGATCAAGGGAGGTCATAGTCTCCCTATACTCATCACTCATCAGACCAATGATTGAGTACAATGCCCCATTCGGAATGTATCTGACCCGACACTTGCAGCAGCTGGAGAGGCCACAAAAGTTCCTCACCAAAAGGATAAAGGGTCTCAAACATCTGTCCTATGCTGCCCGACTGAAAGAATTCCAGCTCTATTCAGTCGCCACGCTTGCTCAGAGGTGACCTTTGCCTAACATACAAGGCCATGTCAAACCCAGATTTGATGAATATGCTTCACCTCAAAAATCTAGATCCGTCAGAGCCACAAGGGCGGAGACTTAAACCTCGACACGGCTATTAATAGGACGCTGGAGGGATAGATTCATCACCCAAAGACTCCCTATGCTGTGGAATAAAATCCCAGTATATGTGAGGCAGAGCACCTCGCTGGCCTTGTTCAAGAAAAATCTTGACCAATGGATGGGAGATCGCAGATATACCCCAGGGATTACCTCAGTGTCACTGCTCAACAGAGGCACAGCAAAATAATGGGTATAGTTCCCCATACTAAAGGGGTGGCGTAAGCCACAAAACTATGGGCTAGGCTTGTAAATGCCCTCGGGCAGATAGCCTAGTATGAACCTATGAACCTATGAACCTATATATATATATATATATATATATATATATATATATATATATATATATATATATGTATATATATATATATATATATATATATATATATATATATATATATCTATATATCTATACACACACACACACACACACACACACACATAAAAATACATATGCACATAGTCATATGTATACATATTTGTGTACATAAGTGTAAGGGGAAAGTAAGACTCAAATGATGTGGATATTCTACAAAAGAGCCTTATAGAAACAGATGCTTGGTGCCAGAGCCATGGGCTCAAGCTTAATGCCAAGAAATATATAGTTATCCCCTTTGGGAAAACCCATGAAAAACCACATAGGTGTCAGTACACTAAACACTGAAATTGTGATGAGAGACTTAGGGACACAGATGGACTGTGGTCACACCTTCGATAACCACATCGCCACAACAGTCAGGAAATCCTTCTATGTGGTGCACCTCATCACTAAGGGCTTTTCATCCAGAAAAAAGGAGGTCATTGTCCCACTGTACTCATCCCTCATTAGACTCATTATAGAGTACAATGCCCCATTTGGTATGTGCCTTACAAGACATCTGCAACAGCTGGAAAGGCCGCAGAAATAACTCACTAAAAGAATCACAGGCCTAAAGCAGATGCCCTATGCTGACCATCTAAAGAAACTCCAGCTATACTCTGTGGCATATTGTCTACTCAGAGGCAATCTCTGCTTAACATGCAAGGCCATGTCAAACCCTAAGCTGTTGGACATGCTCCACTTAAAGAAATCCCAATCCCTCAAAGCCACATCCTCCAGGGATCTAAACCTTGTCATCGCAATAAACAAAACATGCTGGAGGGATAGGTTCTTGACCCAGAGACTCCCCATACTCTGGAATAGACTGCCCATACATGTCAAGCAGAGCGCTCTTTGGCCTTCCTCAAAAGAAACCTTGACGATTGGATGGGAGATAGGAAATTCAACCCAGGGATCACGTCAGTCACCCTGCTAGACAAGGGTCCTGGGAAGGAAATATTGTGGGAAGAAATATCCAGGGAATTGTTATGGCTAAGCTTGTATAGGCCCTAGGGCCAATAGCCTACTACCACCCTATGAACCTATGACATAAATTCATACTTATAAATAGACATACACATAGCATTGTGAAGATAAGTAATTCTAAACACATATATATATTTACACAGCAATAGCTATTTACATAGATGTAGTCACAACCCCTTCTCCCTTCTTTGGGCAAATGGGCTTGGCATGTCATATCATCAGTGGCAATCATCTGGAATCAAAGTTCAGATTGCCGAGGAGTGACTAGTCCTGCCAGTGAGTGTATAATATATATATATATATATATATATATATATATATATATATATATGTGTGTGTGTGTGTGTGTGTGTGTGTGTGTGTGTGTATGTATATAATACATGTTATATATGGCTATATGTATATATATATATATATATATATATATATATATATATATATATATATATATATATATATTATATAAGCAGCTGTGGACATCTCTCTATGTATACGTACATACAGATGTATGTTGGCATATACATATATATTTATATATATATATATATATATATATATATATATATTATATTTATATTTATATATATAGATATATATGCGTGTATGTAAGATTGAATGCACAAGTAAATATGTAGAAATATACATACTTCATATCATATCTTATCATATTGTATTTCAACAAATTTGCTCATTAGTATTTAACAAAGCAATTGTCTGGGCTAAAAAGGACAGAAAGTAGTGAAAGAGCCCTGTCCAGCTGTACGTCTACATATCATGTTTTTTGGATGATGCCATTCCTACTTAAATATATATTCAAATACAGACACAACTGAGTGTATAGGTTAATGCCTTGGTTTAAACTGACTACCTAACTAATATCACAATCTAGAGGACATTGCATGAATAGCAAGCACCTCATAAGAAATTTGATTGCAACTGTGAGCTAGACAACATTTGAAAGGATGACATCACAATTGTTTTGCCAGGGCAATTTGTGCACTAAAAGGGAATGAAAGTGGTGGGTGAACCCACTCACACTGAAAGCTACTCATCAGATCAGTGGGTGAAGCCATTCCTACCTCTTACTACAGTGACACACACACTGAGAGTAGTCAGTGCTGGATTCAAACCACCTACCTATCTAGTTACATAATCTAGAAAGGACAGAATCAGCTGCAAGTACCACAGGAGAGGTTTTAATGCAAATGTGAGACAGAGCACATTAAACAGAATGATAAAATCAGTGTGTAGCAGAGCAATTGTTAGTGCTAAAATGAAGAAATATTGATGGGGAGACTCTCCCAATGTAACTGTCACTCCTGAGTGGAAGTGTACATATCAGATCTATTGATGAAGCCATATCTGCCTAAAGTTCTGCAGTGCTGGATTCAAACCACCTATCTATTCAGGTTACACAATCTAGAAAACACAATTTCAACCTCTGCAAGTGTCACAGAACTCTGATTCAAAGAGTGAGCTAAAGCACATTTGCATGGATGACCTCATCAGTATGTTGCATAGATTTCCTTTCTAAAACTGGAATAAGTTTGTGGGGGAGCACTCTTTCAGTGTAAATGTTTCTCCTGAGTAGAAATGTCCACATCATGTATATAGGTGAAGCCAGTTCTCCCTAGTGATATAGACACACATATTCATGCTAGTCAGTCAGTGCTGTATGTGAACCACTTACCTATCTAAGGTATGCAATAAAGAGTACATTGCTATCCAGAACAATGCCACAGAAGAAGTCTGATTCCATACTGCACATTTGTAAGGATCACCACATCAGTGTGTTGCAGTGAAGATAGTGTGCATTACCCATGTAATTGAAAAGGAATGCATCTTGACAAGCAGAAAAAAAACAGTAATATGTGGATCGCAAGTAGTTACATAATGCTCGATAAGCTAAATATCCTGCCATTCATGTACATTGCTCTACTGTGAGTGACATGTAGTTGTACCACAGTATGATGCATTGATGATAATCATATGTGTAAAACCGTAGATTGACAACCAAGCATTCCTGACTGTTGTGCTAGGATGACTGTATGCAAAATCAAAATAATTTGGTGTGTCATTTTCAGTATTTTCTGATGCTTGAACAATGTGAAATGTAAATACAAAACATACATGTCAAACATATGAAAGTACACTCCCTAATGCCACTTTGCAAGTAAATATGTAAAGTTGCTACATCATTGAACATCATTTGCTAGTATAAAGTGTTTGAGTACAGACATAAATTTACATTATGTTATGTTTAGATAGCATCACTGTGAATGAAGCATCACCCTGCTAGGGCATGTGCACGACATTGTGTAGGTCCTCACACCATGTTTGCCTGAGCAGCACTTCATGCAGAGTATGTGATTCATGAATGATAATGAGTTGACATATTCACAGTATGCAGAAGGTTTTTTCCTAGCCTATATAAGCACAGCATGATTCTAATGATTCGAAGACACTTGTATCGTAGTAGGGGAGACCAAATTCACCAACTTAAGATACTGCTGTTAGAATGCAGCAATTGTATTTTTTGGGCTTTCATACAAATGCTGCCAAGGTACATGGTGTTTCTTTACAACCAATTTATTTAAACACTTGTGAAGGCTTACAGTTCAGATAACATTGCATGATTTCTGAAGTTTATCCATTTGTAATGGTATAGAAGGTGTTGCAATTTTTATGAGAAGTATCCTCAGCTTATGTTACATGTCTTTATAGCAACAATTCTGGGAACAATTTTATATAACTGCACTCTCCATCTTTAAACATCCCCTACTTCTCATACCTTAATCTACTTTCTGCCCTTAACTTACTCTTCTCACTAGCTCTCTCTAATCTTCCTTGACTACTCTATCTACTGTCTTCTAAAAGCTGTTAAGTAAATTGACTCAGATAAACATTCTGTTGTAATTGTCTTGCCTTCATGCAACTACATTATGATAAAACTGGGTTTTTGTAATCACTTACCCCAAAAATTATACATATCTTAATGACATATTTCTTTTTATACATATTGAAATAGTTATGCTGTACTCCTGATTATTGACACTGTATAACATTGTATAGCTACTTAATGCATTGTAATAATCCTGTAACATTGCTGTTTAATGCAAATTTATAATGAAAATTGCATAATATGTTGGAGCTTTTCTCCCCGGGCCTCCGCTGAAAAAGGGCTCTTCAGCTCAGTTGGATAATCCTGGTCAACAAATGTAAAATAAATAAATAAATAAATAGCTCGTTGCAATGTGAAGGTTACATTTTAGATCAACAACTGTGTCAAGCCTGTTATATATGCCTGCCATCAACAAAGCTTATTCCAAATGCTAACATTTTTAATTCATCCACTTGTTATTGCTGCTGTCTGTTAAGAGGTTTCATATTTTTTCAGCCTTACTACGTTTGTCATTGTCTTTTTTTTTTGGGGGGGGGGAGTGGTTATACTTATGTATTACATGTGTATTCATATACACCAGGAACATCAGTGCACCTCATGGAAGAGGGCAACTTTAATGCATGATACACAAACTGGGGCGATTAATATTTATTGCATATATTACTCTTGAGCTGCTGCTGACTTTCCTATAGAGGTGAGTCATGTTATATCTTATTGGTATACGATACCTGTATATGAGGGTAATCATTTCTATCTCTTCTTCTTCTTTACAGGTTCATCATTTACCTTTGTTAATGCTAATGCTACAACGTTTGTCATCTGGGACTGACTCTTACCTGATCTTCACACAATACAACCATTGTATGGGTAAGTAAAGCTTGCTACTTTTGCATGCATCAATGTTACTGATTATATGTGCTTAGTTTCTTAGGTTTTAATTTATGTATTAAATGTGTGTGATTTCCTCTGTCTCTTAGCCAGGACCACAACATATTGTGCATGCTTACATATGTTAGGATCATCCACAGCTGCTAGTTCTTCCTTAGACCCCTCATAGGTTGATAGGTTTATAGGAAGTTACTAGGCTAGCAGCCCTAGAGCCTTTACAAGCCTAGCCTTGTTAATCCCAAGCATCCCCATTTTGTTCTTCTTTGGGTAGTTCACAGAATGAATTTATGAACAGAACAGGTCTATGATCAGCACCAGTTTCCCCTGTCCATGAAGGAAATGAGTGCCATCCCAGGGGTGAATTTGTGGTCTTCCATCCAATTATCTAGGTTGCTTTTGAATAGCATCACTGAGGAGCTCTGTTTTACGTGAATAGGGAGTCTATTCCAGACAAGCGGCTGTCTCTAGGAGACATATCTGCCTCTCCAGCATGTACTGTTAATGTCACAGGCTAGGTAGAGATCCATAGAGTGAGTGACTCTTGTGCCATTTGACTTGTGGGTGTGCAGTATTTCCATTAGGTCAGGGTTGGAGATTGCCCTATAGGCCAGGCAGACGTCACCTCTCAGCAGCCTATAAGATACAGAGTAAAGTGACATGGCTTTCAGCCTGTCCACGTAGGTCATAGATTGGAGTCCCTGTATTTTCTTAGTGAGAAACATCTGACATCTCTCCAGCTGCTGCAGGTGTCTGGTGAGATACATGCAAAAGGGTGCATTATACTCTAATTAGTGGTCTGATGAGGGTCGAGTGCAATACAGTTATAACACCCCTTGACATGGATGTTATGCCCTTGCTTATGAAGTGCACTACATAGAAGGCTTTCCTTACCACTGTGGAAACTTGCTGGTCAACATTCAGATTGTTATCAACCTCTGTTCCTAACTCTTGCACCCACTTGGTTGGAGCTCAGGGGGTTGCTGTTAATACTGTAATTTGTGGGGAATTCCCTTTTGGCAATGGGAATAATAACACATTTCTTTTGCATTTAGTTTTAGACTATGGCTTTGGCACAAATCATTTATTTATTTATTGGCATTTGTTTACCAGGAAAGTCCACTGGGCCAAGCAGAGCCCATTTTCAGTGGAGGCCTGGGGAGAAAAGCTCCATCAAAATCACAAATAGGATATTTAGTACAACATAAGGCACACATTTTGAGTATGTACAGCACAAATGGAGGAAATAATTCTTAAAACAGTAGTACATTTAGAATATACACACACTTTATACATATCTAATAAAACTAATTACAACGTAGTACAAGTATGGTTGAAGTAGTAGTAGTGTGGGTGATTATAAAAGTCTATGCACCTGATACACACATAATAAACTAGTTACAATGTACTATAACTATCATTGACATAGTAGTATGGGTGAATATAAAATGCACACACATATTATGAATTTATAATATACACACATAATAAACTAATTACAATGTACTATAACTATCGTTGACATAGTAGTACGGGTGAATATAAAATGCTTAGCTCTCAGATGAAGACTGAGAGGTAGAGAAGGGGAAGACACTAAGAGGCTATAGTAGTGATGTTGCAGCAGTATATGAAATGTAATGAATGGACGAGTATGGGAAGGAACAAGTAAGAAGTTGTGAGTGATAGCAGTAGGCTAGAAGGACAGGAGTAATAGAGATGGAGGTTGGGAGAGAAGGTCATTAGTAGTAAAAGAAATATGTGAATACAAGAAAAAAAAGTGGAAATGGTAAGAAAGGCACTAAGATCTAGGTAATGGTCGGAGGAGGCTTAGTGCAGTCACAGTTCCATTTGGAGTAAAGATGAGTGCAAAGGATGATTTTGAAGGCAGAATGTGTATTGTGCTCAGCGAATGACTGGGGGAAGGCTGTTCCAGGTTTTAGCTATTATCCAGGAGTATAGTCATTGACCAGCGGGTAGTTTAGGTTTCTGAATTTGGAGGAGGTGTTGGTTTTCTGATCTTAGTGACCTATTGGGATTATAGTGGTAGAATAAGGATTTTAGGGCAGGGCAATCCTGTGGTTTAGTAAGCAATTTGTGTGTGGTGTTTAGTTGGAGATAAGTAAGATATTGTGAAAATTCAATCAAATTTAATGTTTTAAGAGGTATGCAGTGGTGGTTGGAGTGGTGGTTGTTTGTTGCACATTTGGCTGTATTGTAGCATATTTCTAGTTTAGTTTTGAGGGAGGATTGGAGTTTGGTTAGTAATGGGGCACCATAGACTAGAGAAGGAAGTAGATAAGTGGAAGGAAGTACTTCTTTTTTCATTTGTTTGTGTTAGCCCTTCTTGTAATATGTTGACATCGTTGGGGGACTCAGTGATTGCTCCCAGTTTGCAATCATCAGCAAACTTGGT
Source organism: Protopterus annectens (assembly GCF_019279795.1). NCBI lineage: Eukaryota > Metazoa > Chordata > Ceratodontiformes > Protopteridae > Protopterus > Protopterus annectens. Next base: position 1,121,503,460 of record NC_056733.1, on the reverse strand, counting down.
GAGACAAAGGCTATCTATTTTGGCCTGGACTTCTGAGAAATAGATGCCAAATAGTAAGACGCCTGGCATGGACCCCTGTAGTACTCCACTGGTGTATTCTGTCAGTGAGCCAATTGGCTACCCATCTAGTAATGTATGGGTTAATCTCTATCTGGGAGAGTTTCTCAAAAATGCCAGAGTGTGGAATTGTGTTGAAAGCCTTGACAAGGTCAAGATAGGCCGTGTGCACTGTCTTACCTTTGTCCACGGTTTTGGTGACATTGTCAAAGAAATCTTCCAGGTTTAATAGGCATGATCTACCCTTAACAAAGCGAAACTGGGTTGGGTCCAGTGTTTGAAGGTCACCTATGTCCTTGTTAATAAGGGCCATAATAATTCTTTCCATGGTCCTGTAGTTGAGGCTGGTTAGACATATGGGTCTGTAGTTCCCAAGGTCAGTTGATGTCCTCCTCTCTTTGTGCAGGCAGATTACTGTTGCTGCTCTCCATTCTGGAGGAGCATAGCCAGTTCTCAGCTATGATTAAAGATAATGCCAAGTGGGTCTGCTAGGTTTTGTTTTTGATTGTTTAGTAAACAACTGGGATATTATTTGGTCCCTCTGAGGCTGTGTTTTTGACCTTGACAAACACAGAGGTGACCTGTTCTGTAGAGATACTAGGCAGAGGGCTGGTGTCAGGTATGCTTTGGGATATGGTAGGTGGGGATGGGTGGGGTGAAGTTTGCACTGAATTTGTCAGCTAGCAGGTTGGCAATATCTTCCGGTGTAGTATGAGTGATCCCATCCACAACCAGCTTGGCACATAGCTTGGCATTCCCTTTTATAGGTTCATAGGTTCATAGGTTCATACTAGGCTATCTGCCCTAGGGCATTTATAAGCCTAGCCAGAGTTGTGTGGCTTTCACCACCCCTTAGGCTGAAGAATACTATACCCATTAGTTTGCCGTGCCTCTGTCCAGCAGTGATACAGAGATGATCCCCGGGGTAAACCTACGATCTCCCATCCACTGGTCAAGATTCCTCTTGAACAGAGCCAGCGAGGTGCTCTGTCTCACATGGACCGGGATTCTGTTCCACAGCATGACTTTGGACATAGATAAAGAATGCCTTATGATTATTCTTGGCTAGGCATGTCATTTTAGTTTTGTTATTTGCTTTAGAAGACTTTACAAGATTTCTGATTTTCAAATTTAGGCTTAAGAGGGAAGTCCTCCTCTGCAAAGTGATATCTCTCTTGCTTTTGGACAACAGTTTCTTCCTCTTGTTATATAATCTGTTTATACTTGAAGTCCACCAAAGTGTCCTGTTTTTATGGGAAGATCTGGTTTTGATCCGGTCAGGTACAGCAGAGCTTATACAGTCTCTTAAGTGTTTGTACAGGGAATTTGCATACACTTCTGTATAATGATGATTGAAGTCTCTGATTGCGGGTGGTATGAAGCTTTTTATACCATTGCTTAGTAGGGTGTAGTTAGCTTTGGTGAATTTTTTAATAATTTTTCTTCCTGTGAGGGTGTCAGTTCCAGTAATTACTTCAAACAAGACTCATTTGTGGTCTGACCTAACCAGAGGGGGCATCATGCATTAGGAAGTACAGTGACGCCCCTCATGTTGGTGAGTACTATGTCCAGAACATTAGAGCCCCTAGTAGAGGTGCAGACTATCTGTTCCAGAGCATTTGTGTTAACAAAGTCCAGAAACCTCTGAGTGAGCATGTTTTTGCTCATGTATGTCCCCCAGTCTAGGGCAGGAGAGTTGAAATATCCCATGACTGAGGTGCTGGGCAAGATAGGTGGTGTACTTATCCTGGTTCATGGTGGGGGGTCTATAGCTAGCAATGATAAGGTATGGTTATTTCCAAATAGTTAATTGGACATGGAGTAGTTTGCGAGAGTCATGCTGTTTGACCAGTCTTGAAGTGTATTTGATTTTAATGAAGATGGATACACCCCCACCTTTGGTTCCTTCACACTCATTTTGAAGTCTGAACGTGTGGAAGGCATTGCAGCCTTTCACGGCTAGGGTACTTTCAATGGGCTTGAACCATGTCTCAGTAACTGCACAGACCTTAGCATCCTCCAAGGTGAGGAGTGCTTCTAGGGAATGCAGTTTCATTTTTAAACCACTAGCATTAAGCAGCACAACCCTGAATTTGTCTGAATTAGATTTTGTTATGCTGGAAAATTTGTTGTTTTGACATTGCCTAACAAAGGCACTATTGGGGAAGCAAGGGCCTTTGCCAGTATCTGAAAGCCTAGAGGGTACAGGTGCAGACCACCTTTAGCAAAACAGTGAGGTCTAGCTACCATATCCTCTCAGACTGAGATATACTGGATCCCCCTGGAATGACACCAGAAGCTGAGCCAATTGTTGAAGTCAATATTTTTTTGTTTATACTATGGCATTATCATGGGTGAGGGTAGGATACTGCTTAGGGCTAGGGACATACCTGTCAGGGACAGATAATTAGAGAGTTCCATCATGTCTTTCTCCATATAGTCCAACATGGACTATGACAGAGTCATAACTGTACTTGTTGTTGAGTGACTTGAGTACATGCATGATTTGTTCGATCCTGGCACCTGATAGGCAGCTGATCATGACCTTCTCCTTGTCCCGTTTGGTGAGGAGGACATCTGTGTGTCTGAATATGGAATCACCTATGACCAAGACATTTGATGGGTTTTGCATTAGGGGATTATTTGTTGAGACACGGGTGTGTGTATTGCTATGTGCAGTGCATAGGTTCATAGGTTCATAGGTTGATAGGTTCATAGGATAATACTAGGCTACTGGCCTGGAGGCCCTTATAAGCCTAGCGAAGAATTTCATCCATGTTCCCTCAAAGTCAGCGACTGTTTTCCCTGTCCAGCAGGGACACAGGAGGCATCCAAGGGGTATATTTTCTGTTTCCCATCCAGTAGTCCAGGTTCCTCTTAAAGAGGGCTAGAGAGGTACTCTGCTTGACATGGAGAGGGAGTCTATTCCACAGACAGGGGAGTCTTTGAGACACAAATCTATACTGCCAACAAGTTCTAATAATGTCAAAGACGAGGTTAAGGCCTTGTGTGTGGGTTGTGCGAGTGGAGTTTGACTTACAGGCATGCAGCAACTCCATCAAGGCTGGGTCTGAAATGGCCTTGTATGTCAGATACAGGTCACCCCTGACCAATCTGTATGAGACTGAGAAGACAGCCAGTTCTTTTAGCCTATTTGTATAGAATAGGTATTTGAGACCCTGGATTTTCCTGGTCAGGAACCTCTGTGGTCTCTGCTGCATGTGCTTGGCAAGGTACATGCCAAAGGGGGCATTGTACTCGATGCTGGGTCTGATAAGGGAGGAGTACTGGGATGTTATAACCTCCTTGTTCCTGGATGAAATACCCTTATTTATGAGGTAGACAATGTAGAAAGCCTTCCATACAATGGAGGCAACATGGTGGGCAAAAGTCAGGTTGCTATCAACCTGGGTGCCCAAGTCCCTAACAACTGATTGCATGCTTAGTACATTGTTATTAATGTGATAATTAGTGGGGATGACATTTTCCCCAAGGGGAAAATGATGCATTTCTTGGCATTCAGATTAATGCCATGCTTCTGGCACCAGTCATTAGTTTGGGTAAGGCTCTCTTGGCCACTTTTTGCTTAGTGGTAAGTGTGGGTAGTGAGCATTTAGGAGGTCTCTGTTCTTTTGGTAGGCTTTCAGTGAGCACCTCCACATATGTGGGTTTATGTGTTGTGATCTTATTTTGTGTGAGTGGTGAGGTCTGCGTGAGAGGTGAAGCATGTGTGCTGACAACCTGTTTGATGTCTAGTTTGTTTTTACATGAGAGAATTGACTCCAATTCCACAGTGTATTTGCATCTCTCACATAGGCATGTTTGTTTGCTTTAGGAGTAAATGTTTGTCTGTATACATGAAGCAATTACTACATTGCCTCAAGATGCCCATATGAATTAAGCTTGCAGGGGAAATGATGGGAAACTGCCCGTCTATTGTGGCAGGTTTTTCTGAATGTGGTATTTAGGAATGAAGTGGGCTAGATGAACTTAGTCAAAAACTGCAAAATTGAAGCAGCAATTCAATTAAATACAGTTAACAAAGTGCAGTGCTGGCTTAAAATATACTTATTTTTCATTTTTTTTCCATGGATGCTTTGGATTTCAGTGCAGATGCACTCCAAAACTCTGGCTACAGTTGGCAAACATTGAGCAGCTAAGATAACCTTAGTACAAACTGACGCAAATTAGAGGCTTATATACAGGCAAATTTAAACCGTTTTTACACAACCACCAATGGGAAAGCCCTAAACTGAGCCTTTCTCCAGCAATCCCAACTCAGTTGGGTCCTGAGCTACATACTTCTGCCACAAGGGTGTAGGGAGGCCCTGTTAATGTAAGACAACTGATTTAAGAGCACAGTGATAGCAAACAGTCTAGATTCAGCAGGTTTGAATCTAGTCTATCCTATATAAGGCAATGAAACAAACTTCAAAGTGCAGAGTAAAAAGCAGTCACAAACTGCAAAAATGAAGCGGCAATTCAATTAAATACAGTTAACAAAGTGCGGTGCTGGCTTAAAATATATATATTTTGCAGTTTCTTTTTCAGTGGATGCCCTAGATTTCAGTGCAGATGCACTCAAGACTTCTGGATAAAGTTGCCAAATACTGAGCAGCTCCAATAAACTGAGCACAAACCTACAAAAACACTTGGCATATATACAGACAAATTTAAACAGTTTTTAACTGAGCCTTTCTCTAGCAATCCCTAACTGAGATGGATCCTGAGCTACACAACTCTTCCACAAGGGTGCAGGGAGGGCCTCTTAATGTAAGATGGCTAATTTAAGAGCACAGTGATCCCAAACAGTTTGGATTCAGCAGGTCTGAATCTACCCTATGCTATGTAAGGCAAGGCAACACAATTTCTAGATGGGGAGGAGTAAGGGAGAGTCACTTAAAGGTCAAAGTGAGAGTGTTAGTAGCATACTAATAGATAACCAGCAGTGGTACCACCCTCTGCCCAAACTGGCAACTCATTGAGCAAATGTGAACAGTGGGAGAGTATGGAGAGTGTTTCCTATAGAGGATTTTACTGGCGAGGTTTGCTTATATGCAAGCACGGGGAACTGTGAGGCTTTTATACAAGCATGATGAAAGACTTTTATAAAGTTAAACCCTCAGGTGAATCAGATAAAAACACAACAAGCTATCGGCCAGTAGTTTCCACCTTGGATGGGTTGCATTTAGCTCTCTTTTCCCACCAGAGTGCAAAAGAACCCTTCCAATGTAAAACAAACTGGTTTTGTGCTCAAGTGGAGTAACAAATGCTTTACAGCAGAAGTAAGAATCCGTGCAATATCAGGAATCCTTGGAAATAAGTTTACTAACCCTGAGAAATGTTCACAACACACAAAAACTTTGCAAAACTTAGAAATATTTTGGCAGACTCACACAGAACAGCTTTTGCAGTATCGGAGAAGGTTAGTAAATATCAGAATATTGTAAAAACAACGTGAAAGCAGCACAGTAACTGACAGATGGAGTTTCTTTAACAAGTGCAGTCTGAAAAACAGTGATAAATTCAACAAAATAAATAAATGCAACAGAGAAGTGTTAAATATCACTGAAACAGTTCGAGCAAGTGCAAAAAATTATACTTATATCAGCTTTGTAGGTGCAGATGATTTTAGAAGCAATCCATATCTTGCAGTTACAGTTAATCAAGCCAGGCACAAGGAAGCTCTGCTAGTCCTGCCAGTCCTGCCTGCAGTGCTGGGAAGTTTGGTCCTTGGTCTTGTAGTCCTTGTTGCAGCTATTTCCTGATATTTATACTGTCAAATGTGGCAGAGACTTTGAGTATTTTGGCTGAGGGAGTTGGGTCGTACTGCAGGTTAACACCAGAAGTGTATAGACATTAGAACCTTGATTTGAACAAGCCAGATACACCTTTGATACTATTCCTGGTTTCAGTGTGGGCACTGTATCCTTGCTCAGGGAATTTGTATGGGTTTCTCATGGGGGTTTTGAGCCAAAGTTCCAGTACATAACCTACGTCTCCCACTAGACCCCCTTGTAGAAAGTCAACCCTAGCAAATATTGCATACAGGTCACAGGTGTGCCATATGTTTGAGTCGTGAAGACAGTCAGGTTTACCCGCACAAACATTATAGATGATCCCTAGGGAATTACACACTACCCAATAGTTGATAGAGTAGTAGAATTTCCTGCTTATGTACCTTCTTCTCAGTTCCCCAGATGTGTTTTTTAGTTCAATATGTGTGCAGTCTATGGCCCCCAGATGGATGATGGATGTAGCTCTCTACTTTGGGGTACATGGAAATCAGATATGATCTCTGACATATTGTAGCAGTGCATTATTCTGGAGGTTGAGGCCTGTGACAGCCCTAAAATTACCTCATGGTCACTGAAAAGTGTCTGTAGCTCATATTTGCAATGCCACAAATACCTTGGTTTCCAGTGGGTTATGTTCTCCATGATTTTCCAGGGGCCTCAAGTGAGGGCAGCAGAGGTTGTATATTTCCTCTAAAGTATACCTGTACACCATGTAGAGGTCTACAATTTCTGTATCATGAAATCCATGACAAGTCAGATAAGGTATGAAGGCACTTTTCTTTGTAGGACAATGTCTGGCAGGAGTGGCAGAACCTTGTATTACAGCCTGTTGCACATACAGGTTAATGATGGCAGCAGCACCTTGTACTGCGGCCTATTACACATACAGGTTAATGATGGCAGCAGCACCTGGTATTAAACACTGTTGTACATACAGGTTACCTATGGCAGCAGTACCTTGTACTAAAACCTGTTGTACACACAAGTTAAAGATGGCAGCAGCACCTTGTATTAAAGCCTGTTGCACATACAGTTTAATGATGGAAGTAGAACCTTGTATAACAGGCTGTTGCACATACAGGTTAATGATGGCAGCAGCACCTTGTATTAAAGCCTGTTGTACATACAGGTTAATGATGGCAGCAGCACCTTGTATTACAACCTGCTGCACATACAGGTAAATGATGGCAGCAGCAACTTGTATTACAGCCTGTTGCACATACAGGTTAATGATGGCAGCAGCACCTTGTATTAAAGCTTGTTGTACATACAGGTTAATGATGGCAGCAGCACCTTGTATTACAGCCTGCTGTACATACAGGTTAAGGATGGCAGCAGCACCTTGTATTACAGCCTGTTGTGCATACAGGTTAATGATGGAAGCAGCACATTGTAATAAGAGCTGTTGTACATACAGGTTAATGATCGCAGCAGCACGTTGTATTAATGCCTGTTGTACATACAGGTTAATGATGGCAGCAGCACCTGGTAATAAAGCCTCTTGTACACACAGGATAATGATGGCAGCAGTACCTGTTATTAAAGCCTGTTGCACATACAGTTTAATCATGGCAGTAGAACCTTGTAGAACAGGCTGTTGCACATACAGGTTAATGATGGGAGAAGCACCTTCTATTAAAGCCTGTTGCACATTCAGGTTAATGATGGCAGCAGCACCTTGTATTACAGCCTGTTGTACATACAGGTTAATGATGGCAGCAGCACCTTGCATTACAACCTGTTGTACATACAGGTTAATGATGGCAGCAGCACCTTGTATTAAAGCCTGGTGTACATACAGGTTAGTGATGGCAGCAGCACATTGTATTAAAGCCTCTTGTACATACAGGTCAATGATGGCAACAGCACCTTGTATTAAAGCTGGTTGTGAATACAGGTTAATGATGGCAGCACCTTAATTAAAGTCTGCTGTACATACAGGTTAATGATGAGAGTAGCACCTTGTATTTAGACCTGTTGTACATACAGGTTAATGATGGCAGCACCAACCTACATTAAAGCCTGTTGCACATACAGGTTAATGATGGCTGCAGCACCTTATTAAAGCCTGTTGCATGTACAGGTAAATGATGGCAGCAGCACATTTGGTTGCAGCATGTTGGACATACAGGTTAATCATGGCAGCAGCAAATTGTATTACAGCCTGTTGCACATGCAGGTTAATAATGGCAGCATGACCTTGTATTGCAGCCTGTTGCACATACAGATTAATGATGGCAGCAGCACCTTGCATTAAAGCTTGTTGTACATGCAGGTTCATGATGGCAGCAGCACCTTGTATTAAAGCCTGTTGCACATACAGGTTAATGATGGCAGCAGCACCTTGTATTAAAGTCTGTTGCACATACAGGTTAGTGATGGCAGCAGCACCTGGTATTAAAGCTGGTTATACATACAGGTTAATGATGGCAGCAGCACCTTGTATTACAGCCTGTTGTACATGCAGGTTCATGATGGCAGCAGCACCTTGTATTATGGTCTGTTGTACGTACAGGTCAATGATGGCAGCAGCACCTTGCATTAAAGCTTGTTGGACATACAGGTTAATGATGGCAGCAGCACTTTGTATTAAAGCCTGTTGTACATGCAGGTTAATGATGGCAGCAGCACATTGTATTAATGCTTGTTGTACAAACAGGTTAATGATGGCAGCAGCACCTTGTATTAATCCCGTTGCACATACAGGTTAATGATGGCAGCAGAACCTTGTATTAAAGCCAGTTGTGCATACAGGTTAATGATGGCAGAAGCACCTTGTATTAAAGCCCGTTGTACATACAGGTTAATGATGGCAGCAGCACCTTGTATTACAGCCTGTTGTAAATACAGGTCAATGATGGCAGCAGCACCTTGTTTTACAGCCTGTTGCACATACAGGTTAATGATGGCAGCAGCACCTTGTATTACAGCCTGTTGTACATACAGGTTAATGATGGCAGCAGCACCTTGTATTACAGCCTGTTGCACATACAGGTTAATGATGGCAGCAGCACCTTGTTTTACAGCCTGTTGCACATACAGGTTAATGATGGCAGCAGCACCTTGTATTACAGCCTGTTGTACATACAGGTTAAGGATAACAGCAGCACCTTGTATTACAGCCTGTTATAACTACAGGTTAATGATGGAAATAGCACCTTGAATTAAGACATGTTGTACATACAGGTTAATGATGTCAGTGACACCTTGTATTAATGCCTGTTGTACACACAGGATAATGATGGCAGCAGCACCTTGTATTACAGCCTGTTGTACATACAGGTTAATGATGGCAGCACCAACCTACATTAAAGCCTGTTGCACATACAGGTTAATGATGGCTGCAGCACCTTATTAAAGCCTGTTGCATGTACAGGTAAATGATGGCAGCAGCACATTTTGTTGCAGCATGTTGGACATACAGGTTAATCATGGCAGCAGCACATTGTATTACAGCCTGTTGCACATGCAGGTTAATAATGGCAGCATGACCTTGTATTGCAGCCTGCTGCACATACAGATTAATGATGGCAGCAGCACCTTGTATTAAAGTCTGTTGCACATACAGGTTAGTGGTGGCAGCAGCACCTTGTATTAAAGCCTGTTGCACATACAGGTTAATGATGGCAGCAGCACCTTGTATTAAAGCCTGTTGCACATACAGGTTAATGATGGCAGCAGCACCTTGTATTAAAGTCTGTTGCACATACAGGTTAGTGGTGGCAGCAGCACCTGGTATTAAAGCTGGTTATACATACAGGTTAATGATGGCAGCAGCACCTTGTATTACAGCCTGTTGTACATGCAGGTTCATGATGGCAGCAGCACCTTGTATTAAAGCCCGTTGTACAAACAGGTTAATGATGGTAGCAGCACCTTGTATTATGGTCTGTTGTACATTCAGGTCAATGATGGCAGCAGCACCTTGCATTAAAGCTTGTTGGACATACAGGTTAATGATGGCAGCAGCACCTTGTATTAAAGCCTGTTGAACATACAGCTTAATGATGGCAGCAGAACATTGTATTAATGCTTGTTGTACAAACAGGTTAATGATGGCAGCAGCACCTTGTATTAATCCCGTTGCACATACAGGTTAATGATGGCAGCAGAACCTTGTATTAAAGCCAGTTGTGCATACAGGTTAATGATGGCAGAAGCACCTTGTATTAAAGCCCGTTGTACATACAGGTTAATGATGGCAGCAGCACCTTGTATTACAGCCTGTTGTAAATACAGGTCAATGATGGCAGCAGCACCTTGTTTTACAGCCTGTTGCACATACAGGTTAATGATGGCAGCAGCACCTTGTATTACAGCCTGTTGTACATACAGGTTAATGATGGCAGCAGCACCTTGTATTACAGCCTGTTGCACATACAGGTTAATGATGGCAGCAGCACCTTGTTTTACAGCCTGTTGCACATACAGGTTAATGATGGCAGCAGCACCTTGTATTACAGCCTGTTGTACATACAGGTTAAGGATAACAGCAGCACCTTGTATTACAGCCTGTTATAACTACAGGTTAATGATGGAAGCAGCACCTTGAATTAAGACATGTTGTACATACAGGTTAATGATGTCAGTGACACCTTGTATTAATGCCTGTTGTACACACAGGATAATGATGGCAGCAGCACCTTGTATGACAGCCTGTTGTACATGCAGGTTAATGATGGCAGCAGCACCTTGTATTAAATCCTGTTGCACATACAGGTTAATGATGGCAGCAACACCTTGTATAACAGCCTGTTGTACATACAGGTTAATGATGGAGCAGCACCTTGTACTAAAGCCTGTTGCACATACATCTTTATTATGGTAGCAGCACCCTGTATTAATGCCTATTGTTCATACAAGTTAATGATGGCAGCATCACCTTGAATTAAAGCCTGTTGCACCTACAGGTTAATGATGGGAGCAGCACCTTGTATAACAGCCTGTTGTACATACAGGTTAATGATGGCAGCAGCACATTGTATAAAAGCCTGGTGTACATGCAGGTTAATGATGGTAACAGCACCTTGTATTAAAGCTGGTTGTAAATACAGGTTAATGATGGCAGCACCTTGAATTAAAGTCTGTTGTACATACAGGTTAATAATGACAACAGCACCTTGTATTTAGACCTGTTGTACATACAGGTTAGTGATGGCAGCACCGACCTACATTAAAGCCTGTTGTACATACAGGTTAATGATGGTTGCAGCACCTTGTATTAAAACATGTTGCATGTACAGGTAAATGATGGCAGCAGCACATTCTGTTGCAGCATGTTGGACATACAGGTTAATGATGGCAGCAGCACATTGTATTACAGCCTGTTGCACATGCTGGTTAATGATGGCAGCATGACCTTCTATTGCAGCCTGTTGCATATAAAGGTTAAAGATGGTGGCATCACCTTGTATTACAGCCTGTTGTACATACAGGTCAATGATGGCAGCAGCACCTTGCATTAAAGCTTGTTGGACATACAGGTTAATGATGGCAGCAGCACCTTGTATTAAAGCCTGTTGAACATACAGCTTAATGATGGCAGCAGAACATTGTATTAATGCTTGTTGTACAAACAGGTTAATGATGGCAGCAGCACCTTGTATTAATCCCGTTGCACATACAGGTTAATGATGGCAGCAGAACCTTGTATTAAAGCCAGTTGTGCATACAGGTTAATGATGGCAGAAGCACCTTGTATTAAAGCCCGTTGTACATACAGGTTAATGATGGCAGCAGCACCTTGTTTTACAGCCTGTTGCACATACAGGTTAATGATGGCAGCAGCACCTTGTATTACAGCCTGCTGTACATACAGATTAATGATGGCAGCAGCACCTTGTATTACAGCCTGTTGCACATACAGGTTAATGATGGCAGCAGCACCTTGTTTTACAGCCTGTTACACATACAGGTTAATGATGGCAGCAGCACCTTGTATTACAGCCTGTTGTACATACAGGTTAAGGAAAACAGCAGCACCTTGTATTACAGCCTGTTATAACTACAGGTTAATGATGGAAGCAGCACCTTGAATTAAGACATGTTGTACATACAGGTTAATGATGTCAGTGACACCTTATATTAATGCCTGTTGTACACACAGGATAATGATGGCAGCAGCACCTTGTATTACAGCCTGTTGTACATACAGGTTAATGATGGCAGCAGCACCTTGTATTAAATCCTGTTGCACATACAAGTTAATGATGGCAGCAACACCTTGTATAACAGCCTGTTGTACATACAGGTTAATGATGGAGCAGCACCTTGTACTAAAGCCTGTTGCACATACATCTTTATTATGGTAGCAGCACCCTGTATTAATGCCTATTGTTCATACAAGTTAATGATGGCAGCATCACCTTGAATTAAAGCCTGTTGCTCTTACAGGTTAATGATGGGAACAGCACCTTGTATTAAATCCTGTTGCACCTACAGGTTAATGATGGGAGCAGCACCTTGTATAACAGCCTGTTGTACATACAGGTTAATGATGGCAGCAGCACATTGTATAAAAGCCTGGTGTACATGCAGGTTAATGATGACAGCAGCACATTGTATTAAAACCTGTTGTACATACAGATTAATGATGGCAGCAGCACCTTGCATTAAGCCTGTTGTACATACAGGTTAATGATGGCAACAGCACCTTGTATTAAAGCTGGTTGTAAATACAGGTTAATGATGGCAGCACCTTGAATTAAAATCTGTTGTACATACAGGTTAATAATGACAACAGCACCTTGTACTTAGACCTGTTGTACATACAGGTTAATGATGGCAGCACCAACCTACATTAAAGCCTGTTGTACATACAGGTTAATGATGGTTGCAGCACCTTGTATTAAAACATGTTGCATGTACAGGTAAATGATGGCAGCAGCACATTCTGTTGCAGCATGTTGGACATACAGGTTAATGATGGCAGCAGCACATTGTATTACAGCCTGTTGCACATGCAGGTTAATGATGGCAGCATGACCTTCTATTGCAGCCTGTTGCACATACAGGTTAAAGATGGTGGCAGCACCTTGTATTACAGCCTGTTGCACATACAAGTTAATGATGGCAGCAGCACCTTACATTAAAGCCTTTTGCACATACAGGTAAATGATGGCAGCATAACCTTGTATTAACACCTGTTGTACAAACAGATTAATGATGGCAGCAGCACCTTGTATTAAAGCCTGTTGTACAAACAGGTTAATGATGGCATCATCACGATGTAATATAGCCTGTTGTACATATAGGTTCATTATGGCAGCAGCACCTTGTATTACAGCCTGTTGCACATACAGGTTAATGATAGCAGCAGCATCTTGTATTAAAGCCTGTTGCACATACAGTTAAATGATGGCAGCAGCATGTTGTATTAAAGCCTGTTGCACATACAGGTTAGTGATGGCAGCACACCTTGTATTAAAGATTGTTGTACATACAGGTTAATGATGGCAGCAGCACCTTGTATTAAAGCCTGTTGCACATACAGGTTAATGATGTCAGCAGCACCTTGTATTAAAGCCTGTAGAACATACAGGTTAATAACGGCAGCAGAACATTGTATTAATGCTTGTTGCACATACAGATTAAGGTTGGCAGCAGTACCTGTTACTAAAGCCTGTTGTACATACAGGTTAATGACGGCAGCAGCACCTTGTATTAAAGCCTGTTGTACAAACAGGTTAATGATGGCAGCAGCACCTTGTATTAAAACCCATTGCACATACAGGTTAATGATGGCAGCAACACTTTGTATTAAAGCCTGTTGTACATACAGGTCAATGATGGCAGAAGCACCTTGTATTAAAGCCCGTTGTACATACAGGTTAATGATGGCAGCAGCACATAGCATTAAAGCCTGTTGTACATACAAGTTAATGATAGCAGCAGCACCTTGTTTTACAGCCTGTTGCACATACAGGCTAATGATAGCAGCAGCACCTTGTATTACAGCCTGTTGTACATACAGGTTAATGATGGCAGCAGCACCTGGTAATAAAGCCTCTTGTACACACAGGATAATGATGGCAGCAGTACCTGTTATTAAAGCCTGTTGCACATACAGTTTAATGATGGCAGTCGAACCTTGTAGAACAGGCTGTTGCACATACAGGTTAATGATGGGAGAAGCACCTTTTATTAAAGCCTGTTGCACATTCAGGTTAATGATGGCAGCAGCACCTTGTATTGCAGCCTGTTGTACATACAGGTTAATGATGGCAGCAGCACCTTGCATTACAACCTGTTGTACATACAGGTTAATGATGGCAGCAGCACCTTGTATTAAAGCCTGTTGTACATACAGGTTAGTGATGGCAGCAGCACATTGTATTAAAGCCTCTTGTACATACAGGTTAATAATGGCAGCAGCACCTTGTATTAAAGCCTGTTGTACATACAGGTTAATGATGGCAGCAGCATCCTGCATTACAACCTGTTGTACATACAGGTTAATGATGGCAGCAGCACCTTGTATTAAAGCCTGTTGTACATACAGGTTAGTGATGGCAGCAGCACCTTGCATTAAAGCCTGTTGTACATACAGGTTAATGATGGCAACAGCACCTTGTATTAAAGCTGGTTGTGAATACAGGTTAATGATGGCAGCACCTTAATTAAAGTCTGCTGTACATACAGGTTAATGATGAGAGTAGCACCTTGTATTTAGACCTGTTGTACATACAGTTTAATGATGGCAGCACCAATCTACATTAAAGCCTGTTGCACATACAGGTTAATGATGGCTGCAGCACCTTATTAAAGCCTGTTGCATGTACAGGTAAATGATGGCAGCAGCACATTCTGTTGCAGCATGTTGGACATACAGGTTAATGATGGCAGCATGACCTTGTATTGCAGCCTGTTGCACATACAGGTTAATGATGGCAGAAGCACCTTGTATTAATACCTGTTGTACAAACAGATTAATGATGGCAGCAGCACCTTGCAATAAAGCTTGTTGTACATGCAGGTTCATGATGGCAGCAGCACCTTGTATTAAAGCCTGGTGCACATACAGGTTAATGATGGCAGCAGCACCTGGTATTAAAGCTGGTTATACATACAGGTTAATGATGGCAGCAGCACCTTGTATTAAAGCCCGTTGTACATACAGGTTAATGATGGCAGCAGCACCTTGCTTTAAAGCTTGTTGGACATACAGGTTAATGATGGCAGCAGCACCTTGTATTAAAGCCTGTTGAACATACAGCTTAATGATGGCAGCAGAACATTGTTTTACAGCCTGCTGCACATACAGGTTAATGATGGCAGCAGCACCTTCTATTAAACCCGTTGCACATACAGGTTAATGATGGCAGCAGCACCTTGTATTAAAGCCTATTGTGCATACAGGTTAATGATTGCAGAAGCACCTTGTATTAAAGCCCATTGTACATACAGGTCAATGATGGCAGCAGCACCTTGTTTTACAGCTTTTTGCACATACAGGTTAATGATGGCAGCAGCACCTTGTATTACAGCCTGTTGTACATACCGGTTAATGATGGCAGCAGCACCTTGTATTACAGCCTGTTGCAGATACAGGTTAATGATGGCAGCAGCACCTTGTTTTACAGCATGTTGCACATACAGGTTAATGATGGCAGCAGCACCTTGTATTACAGCCTGTTGCACATACAGGTTAATGTTGGCAGCAGCACCTTGTTTTACAGCCTGTTGCACATACAGGTTAATGATGGCAGCAGCACCTTGTATTACAGCCTGTTGTACATACAGGTTAAAGATAACAGCAGCACCTTGTATTACAGCCTGTTATAACTACAGGTTAATGATGGAAGCAACACCTTGAATTAAGACATGTTGTAGATATAGGTTAATGATGTCAGTAACACCTTGTATTAATGCCTGTTGTACACACAGGATAATGATGGCAGCAGCACCTTGTATTACAGCCTGTTGTACATACAGGTTAATGATGGCAGCAGCACCTTGTATTAAATCCTGTTGCACATACAGGTTAATGATGGCAGCAACATCTTGTATAACAGCCTGTTGTACATACAGGTTAATGATGGAGCAGCATCTTGTACTAAAGCCTGTTGTACATACATCTTTATTATGGTAGCAGCACCCTGTATTAAATCCTGTTGCACATACAGGTTAATGATGGGAGCAGCACCTTGTATAACAGCCTGTTGTACATACAGGTTAATGATGGCAGCAGCACATTGTATAAAAGCCTGGTGTACATGCAGGTCAATGATGACAGCAGCACTTTGTATTAAAGCCTGTTGCACATACAGGTTAAGGATGGCAGCAGCACCTTGTATTAAAGCCTGTTGTACATACAGGTTAATGATGGCAGCAGCACCTTGTATTAAAGCCTGTTGCACATACAAGTTAATGATGGCAGTAACTCATTGTATTAAAGCCTGTTTTACATGCAGGTTAATGATGGCAGCAGCACCTTGTATTAAAGCCTGCTGTATATACAGGTTAATGATGGCAGCACCTTGCATTAAAGCCTGTAGTACACACAGGTTAATGATGACAGCAGCACCTTTTATTAAGACCTGTTGTACATACAGGTTAATGATTGCAGCACCAACCTGCATTAAAGCTTGTTGCACATACAGGTTAATGATGGCAGCAGCACCTTGTATTAATCCCGTTGCACATACAGGTTAATGATGGCAGCAGAACCTTGTATTAAAGCCAGTTGTGCATACAGGTTAATGATGGCAGAAGCACCTTGTATTAAAGCCCGTTGTTCATACAGGTTAATGTGGCAGCAGCACCTTGTATTACAGCCTGTTGTAAATACAAGTCAATGATGGCAGCAGCACCTTGTTTTACAGCCTGTTGCACATACAGGTTAATGATGGCAGCAGCACC
>NC_056733.1:1121380861-1121486245 GCF_019279795.1 Protopterus annectens | reverse complement strand
CCTGAACTCACTCTTCACTACAGCCTTATGCAGGGGCTCCCAAAGTGTACATTGCAGCACCCTGGGGAGTAGAGGCTTCCTCACAGGGGGCACCGCGAACTAACAACCAATTTCCCGGAGCTTTTATATATTTTTTTAATTTAATTTCCTGGTTTTCGGAGCAGTCATCACATGCACGATGTCAGCTCCATGAAACTGCCTGCCAGCCTGTCGGAAGTGAGCTAAAGCTCAACGGACAATTTCCAGCTGCTCAAAGTTCCTTACTGGGAATAACTGCAATGCTAAATTTCTATGCTGCTGCTTAAAGTGATGCAAGTTACGACTGTTCCAAGTTTGAATATGCTGCCTACAAAAGAGATGCAAGCCTGGAATGCATATCATCGCCTGCGGGAAATCACCGGATTCTTGAGAAGACAAGGTAGGAAGGGAGGAAGAGCAGGGTCCGCAAAGTTGAATATCTATGCCACTCAAAGTTCCTTAGCTGTTACAGAAGAGACACGAGGCTGTAATCATAGGAAATGAAGAAAATTATGGAGTTATATATGTAGAGTTGAGCTCATTCTAGGATTAAAATATGTATAGTAGTATATTCTTACAAAGGTACAAATTACCTCAGTGAATCCATCATTTTGAAAGAATGGGGTTGGTACTATGGGCAGCAGAGGTACGTTTATCACAGCAATGGTAGGGGTTGGGGGCTGGGGCATTGCCTGCAAGATGAAGATGGCCTGATTTTAAAAGACATCCTTTTGTTGGGGTGTATTACTCTTCCTTGTAGCACTGTATTAATTATTCACTAGCAGTTTTTTATGACATAGGTCCTAAATTGTGTGCGAATCTCATTACACTGAAAATTAATGTCCCTTTCCCTTTCTTACTTTCAATCTTAAAAGTTTAATTTCCTTATGTACTTTAAAGGACAAACCAGTGTATCCTGTTAATGTCCAACATATAACATTTGTTTATTCAGTAGCATAGCTAGGGTGGGGCAAAGGAGGCATCCTCCCCAGGTGCAAAGTATTTGGGGGTGTAATCGGGTTCCTAACTAAAGCAGAAATTTAGCACTCAATGCATGGCATACAAATGCAGCAAGTAGGTTTGCTAGACTTTTAAAGAAGAGCATAAATTGGAAAGAATGGATAGGACTTACTCCTTTAAGTGTTCAAGATCAGGAACGGACATTTTATTAGATTTATTTTGCCGTTTTAAAGTTAAGTTGTGGCACTACACTGAAGGGTGCCAGAATACCTGACTACATCTCTGCAGTTAGCTTTTTATTTCGAGTATAACAAAGTAGATCTGTATTAAAGTAGATAAAATTCTTGTCACTGCATATTTGATGAACACTTGCAAAAATGTTAGCAGAGAGCCCTGAAGAGGACATTGTAGAAGCTTGGGCCATAAAGGAAGGCAGGTTTATTTACAGCTGTCGTGATGAATATGGAGAAGTTAAATTTTAAGGGGTGTGTTACGGAGTGGTGTAAAAGGAGTTAAGCAATTTCTATACTTAGTGCACACTGTGGTTATTGTTCTGTCTTGATTTATATCCTTAAGTGCTGACTAGTTCAAGTTGTTTTAGCAGTCTGCAGAATTCCCAAATTTTTCTCCAGCACCACATCATTTTTCTGGCACACAGCCTACTAGTAGTCCAACTCAGACATATGTTACTACTGGCAAAAATATAGCTTTGCCTATGCACATCTTTTTGACAATGTGCTGCTTTTGTTGTTTTAAAATCTTTTCCAGTTTTTGCCATAGCTTTCCTTCCAGAAAGCAAGCATCCTTGATTTTCATGGCTACAGTCACCGTCTGCAGAGATCTTTGAGCCCATGAAAATTGGCTGTCCAAGCCCTTCCAATCTGTTTGCAAAGAATTGATAGCATTAGATGATATATCAGAGGTTGTTAGTAATGCTATTGTACGTTCCTACAATTATATTCGTGACCGTGGTGAAGCCACCATTGAGACAGTATAAGAGTGCTACTTTGTACAACAGAGTGCTGTTTGTGACATCAGTTGAGGTAGGTGGTGCTTCTAAACTAAGGACAGTCCGATTATAAAAGGTATCCCTTTTCTATGCTTTAACATTGATTCCCCATGGCTCTGTATTCATTACATATGATCTATGTATGTACCGCTGTTAGTAAAGTCTGTTTTTACTTTGTAGATGGCTCTGTTGGGGGCTATCCCTAACTGTTAAATGCTTTACAAACTTTAATTTCCTGGTGTTCTGTAAAGGGCATATTGACACATTTTGTCATAGTTACAAACACTGTATTCATTTATTCGAATTCTAATTCTGAGAATTAAGTCCATTAAAAGGATTGTCACCATCACATACTGGTATTACCTGCCTCATACTTAAAATAGTAGATGTGGACACATTGAGACTGCATTGTAGGAGTCCAGTGCATGAATGCACGATGGAAGACAGATTTATTTGCAATTTTCAAAATTAATATGGCCTGAATGAGTTTTATGAAGCATACCAGTTAAAGGAAAACTCCACCTTCCCCAGCAGTTTAACTCAACTCATAGGTTGCTTTTCTATCTATAGACAAATGTCAAATAAATAAATAAAATATGCACTTGATGCACGCCGGGGGTGCTTGGGAAAACCTGGATTCAGCAAGGGAGCCAAGAATCTACAAAGTTTGGGAACCAATAGCCTAATGGATAACAGGACAGAGGAATGCAAGTGCCAATAGGTCTAGGGAAAAATGGAGGCTAACAGTAAGCAGAAACAAAGACCTAGAAAAAAAAAAGAAATAAAACAATATGTGCATTTATTGATTGAACTACTATTCCACTGTGTTCGCTATAACATGCATATAAACCACAGATTGGTAGTTTTACCCAGAGGATGTGAGCTGCTAACATGTTTAAATTTTGCACTCAAATGTTTGACTCCTTCAGCCTCACCTGCCAGACAATGCTCTCAGGTCACCACTGGGGAAAAAATGCAGTTATACTCAAGTTTACTTGATTAAGAAAATATGAATAAAAAGTAGATGCAATTTCTAAAGTTTCTATGATCCTGTCTAAAAAACCAGAAAGATAAAAATCAAGGTACCTTCAAGTAAACACAACTGAAGTATCTTAACTACTGACATTTCCAGTTAACCATACCAAACTAACGTTACTCTAAGAGCCAGAGCCTATATCCATAACATGTAGAGTCCACACAGAAGGTAACCAGTCTGGAAAATAAACCAGAGCACTGCGGTTCAGAAATGTTAACTGCTACACCACTGTGCCACATGGATTTACCAGTTACAAATTTATCACTTGCTTGTGTCCCGATTCATTCAGCAATTCTAAAACATTAATTGAACTTTTGCACTAATTTTCAATACTAGAGACAGTTAAGTGCCTTTGGAGCAATAAATTAGAATCAAAGAGCTTCTGCTGTTAAGAGCAGAAATAGGAAGTGGTTTAGTAGAAACATTCTTAATACTACTACTAGTTGAGCAGGAAGTCTACCTCTGAAGCAGGCATAAAAGACACTATTAGAATATGCATAAAATGCAAATAATGCTGTTGTGCAGCAGCATGCAGTAACAGCTGTATGTAGAATACTATGGAAATAAAATATTAAGCAAACCGCCGTTTTTATGGTTATCAAATGCCTTGCCTTTGCACATCTTATTTTACTGCCGAGGACAATTTATCATTTTTTTAATATTTTAAAGTATACCAGTTCAATTTCCAGTTTACCGACATACTGTTTACCTAATTCAACAGTTACACTTTATCTGTAGTCCAATCCACCTTTCTACAACTGCTGTCAGTTAGTTAAATAAAGCCAAATCCTACGTAGATAATAGATTAGTACAAGATGGAAATGATAAACATGTTTCAGTTTATAAAGGGCTCTGTTACACTTGTACACCTATTTTAAATGTGGTATTTACAAAAATCTAAACAGGCTGACTTCACCCCAGAACACAGCAACAACAAAACATTAATTCTGGTGGTATTTTGCTAGCTAGACTTAAGCGAGAGAACTGACACCCAGCTATAATCCCTGAAAATGATATATTACTTTGCTCTACCTGCAAGAAGAACACAGAATGCAGAGCCAAAATAGGCAAGCACATTTGCCCAGAGGAGCTCATTTGAGCCACAGCTGCTGACAGCAAATTTTAGGACAAACTGCCATGTCACTTAAAGCTGTTGCTGCACCATCTGGACAACAGAATGTAAATCAGCAAACTCCACTAGAAGTCAAGTGAACCAAACAGGAGTACCCATCTTTAATTAGATGAACCTGTGCAAAGGAATATTGCTGAAAAGTAATACTTGTGTCTTACCATAACTTTCCATCTGTGTTGTTGATCTTCATTTATTCTTGACTGTGGGTTTGGTTCCGAATCTTTGAACGGACTCGGCTGTTGCTCCAGCTCATGTCTTCCAAAAACCCGCAAGCTTAGCTCTACCCAGAATGCTCCTCTCAAGACTACCTCAGATAGAGTTTGCATAAGATAAGTGACGGACAGCAAACAGAGCAGAAACCATATCTGTATTTGTAATGGAATAATCCAATCCATTGGGATAGATCTCCTCCATAAAGTAGTCCAAAAGGCAGGGAGAAGGAGGGTGCGGATGTCAAAGATAAGTGAAGATCAACAACTCAGAGAGAACGCTACGGTGAGAAAACTTCAACTGAGTCTGTCAATCTTCACTTAATCCTTGACTGTGGGACAGTGTCACCAGCTACCAAAATCTTGGGAGGTCTCTCAGAAGAATATTCCAGAGCACCATTGAACCAAAGGATGCTTGTCCCCTACAGACTAGATCCAGCTTGCAATGAGTAATTAAGGTATGTGAAAATGCCCAAGTAGCCACTGCACATATCTATACAGGCTCTGGCATGGAAGACTGTAGAAGCGGCTAATGCCCTCGTAGAATGTACCTTTACAGGTCATGGCAGTTGCACGTTCTTGTTATAAACGAAGGTTATGCAGTCCTTGAGCCATATAGTTAAAGTAACTTAGAAACTGGTTTGCCCAGAGTAGCAGAAGGGAATGTAAAACAGCTGATCAGATTTCCCTAATTCCTTTGTTCTGTGCAGGTAAAAATATAACTTGTCTGTGAAGATCTAACAAATGCAAAGAGGCTTGCAAGATGAGGCCTGCAACTCAGAGCATTCAAGTCCCAAGGTGCAGATGGATCTTTATATGGAGGTCTCCTTTCAGAAAAGCTTTACAGTTTGTGCAACATTAGAGCGTGTCATTTAGACCATTATTGAAAATTTGAAATTGCAGCTAGAGGAACCCATTATAGTTGAGGACACCTCCCCTGCATCAAAAAGTGATGCTAAAAATTCCAAAACCTTATGAACTGGTGCCAAATACAGATTACTGTCTGAAGTCCATTTTCAACATTTTTGCCACTTGCTGCTGTACAAATGTCTAGTTGAAGGTTTGTGGGAGGCTAAAATAATTCATTGAACCGGGGGCAGAAAGGCTAGTATGGCTGGCAATCTTTGGAGATGGAGAAGGCACACATTGAGCTTGAGATTGTGAAGATTCGGGTGAATGAGTCCCTCAAGATGAAACAATAGATTTGGAGCTGGGTCCAGATAAAGTACAGTTTTGTACCTACCATAAATGTAGATGTCCGATAGGAATGCATCTGCAGTCCTTACAAATGGGTTGTCCTGTCGTCAGGCAGCCCTTCGGTCGGCCGGATTCCAAAGTCTGGGTCGGGCCTCGGCTGGTGTCGCACTTCACCAGACGTCATTGCTGCAGTTACTCGGGTATAAAGGCATCAGCCGACGCCATTTTCCTCAGTGTTTCTTGCCCCAGATGCCAGGTGCCCTCTAGGAAGGCTAAATTTGGATAAATGCCAATGATTCCAAATATTAGAGAGCAAACAAAAAATAAGTATGTATGTACATATATACAAACAAATACACCATAATAGAATCCCCCCAGCTAGCTATAAGAGGGGCAAATACCCTAGGAGTACCACAGAGGGGAAGGAGGGTGGGTAATCCTGACTGCAGATGCATTCCTATCGGACATCTACATTTATGGTAGGTACAAAACTGTACTATGTCCTTCAAGGATGCATCTGCAGTCCTTACAAATGGGTAGAATACCATAGCCAAACTGGGGAAGGAGGAAAGAGAATTATGGTGTAGTTAAGATCCCCTGCAAAACAGCAGTGGCAAAACCTGCTCGGGATCTAGAGTATAAAGGTAAATTATAATGCTTGGCAAATGTATGCACGGAGCTCCAAGTAGCAGCCTCTAAAATGTCTTTGGTAGCCACCGTAGAAAAGCTGTGGTAGTGGCTGTAGCTCTTGTAGAGTGAGGCCTGATGTTTTCTGGAGTTTTCTTTCCATGGTAGGAGTAACAAAATCTAATGCAATTTCCTATCCACTTAGATATTGTCTGTTTTGAAATTGCTTTCCCTTCCATTCCTGTTGCATATGCTACCAGTAGCTGGTCAGTTTTTCTATTGCTCTTGGTCCTGTCCAGGTAGTAGCGTAATTGTCTGTGTACATCCAAGGTATGCAACAGTCTTTCTCCCTGTTCTGTGGATTGGGGAAGAATGTAGGTAGGTGGATAGCCTGATTTAAAGATACTCTGGAGACCACCTTAGGCATAAAAGTAGGATTTGTTCTCATGGACACTATCTTGATGGAAGATCAGAAAGGGCTGTACTGCCATTAATGCCTGTAGCTCCGAAACCCTTCTTGCTGAAGTGATTGCCAGCAGGAAAGCAGTTTTCCATAAGTATTGCAATTCTGCTGTTGCTGCTGGTTCGAAAGGAGGAAGTGTCAATTTTTCTAGCACAAAGTTCAAGTCCCATGCAGGTAATGGTGGCTTCCTAGGAGGTTTTACATTTTTAATTCCTCTCAGAAACTGCCTGAGCAGAGGATGTGAGAAGACTGGAGGATCCAAGTCGTATTCTGCTGAAATAGCTGATGCATGAATCTTAATGGAAGAGTAGGACAGACCTTTGTGGAATAGCTCTGCCAAGTATTCCAGGATGTTGGCTATGTTTACCAGTGACACATCTTCCCCCTTTAGCAGTACTCCAAATGAGATATCTTTTCCATTTTGCTGAATAGGTTTTCCTTGTTGAAGGTCTGCGAGCTTCCAAGATAATGTCCTTAACCCTTTGGGATAAATTTGGGTTAATTTGTCTTATGCAATGTTCCAGGCATAGCTGCAGAGTTTTCAGGTTTGGATGCAGGATGTTGTAGTTGTTCTGAGTTAACAGCAAGGGAACTAGGGGTAAGGGCCATATCTGTTCCCGAGACATGCTCCTCAGTAATGGATACCAATGTTGCCTTGGCCAATCTGGAGCTATCAGAATGATCCTTGGACGGTCCTCTTTGATTTTCAATAGCACCTTGTGCATCAAAGGAAGTGGTGGGAATGCATATGCTGTCAGATTTTTCCAACTGAAGGATAGGGAGTCAACCTTCTATGCCAGTGGGTGGTACGTCCTGGTGCAGAATTTCTTTAATTGGTGATTGTGCGGGGATGCAAATAAGTCTATTTCTGGGGGACCCCATTTTCTTGTAATGGTTCTGAAGATGTCCGGATGAAGCATCCATTCGTGGGCATCCGTGGTAGTCCTGCTTAATATGTCTGCTAGAGTGTTTTCTTTTCCTGGTACAAAGATTGCTTGTAACTGAATGTTGTAACTCAGGGCCACATTCCAGAGGTCCAGGGCCATCCGGCATAGAGGGTACGAATGTGTGCCTCCCTGCTTGTTGATGTACCACATAACTGTGGTGTTGTCTGTCCTTATCATCAATTGGCCTTGTCGAAGAAATGGTTTGAAAGTCTGAATTGCCAGTTTTACTGCCAGCATTTCTTTTAGGTTTATGTGTAGGTGTAGTTGTTCTTGGGTCCATAAACCTTGTATGCATTTGTCCATCATGTGGGCCCCCCAACCGAGGTCTGAGGCGTCCGTTGTGATGGGTTGGCTTGGTTGAGTGCTGTGGAAGGGCAATCCTTTGTTTGATTGACAGGCCTGAGCCCACCATTGGAATTCTTGCTTCAGGCATGGAATTATTGGAATTTGAGTTTCTAGGCTGTGCTTGTGCTGAGACCATAAATTTCTTAGGTACCACTGTAGCTTTCTCATATGCAGTCTGGCCTGTGGGACCAATATTATGCAGGATGCCATGAAGCCCAATGCTTGTAGGACTTTTCTTGCTGTTAGGTGGTTTTGCTTTGTTAATGCCAAGAAGTAGAGAGGGAGTTGCTCCTGTTTTTCTACTGTTAGGAATGCCATTTGTTTGGATGTGTCCAGCTCCGCACCCAAAAAGGTTATCTTTTGGGATGGTATCAGCCTTGACTTTTTTATATTGACTGTATATCCCAGGGCTTGTAGAAGGTAAATGACTCTTTTCAAGTCTTCTGCTAGCTTGCTTTTGTTGTCCGCTTGTATCAGGCAGTCGTCCAGGTAAGGGTAGATTTGGATTCCCTGAAGCCTGCAATGAGCTATTACTGATGCCAGGCATTTCGTGAACACTCTGGGCAGTAGATAAGCCAAAGGGCAATGCTGAGAATTGATAATGCTCTGATCCTGCAAGAAATCTGAGGTATCTTCTGCAATTTGGTCATATGGGGACGTGCAGGTATGCCTCCTTGCGATCTACAGTTACCAGCCAAGACTCCTTGCCCAGCATGGGAAGAAGCTGCTGTAAGGTCAGCATTTTGAATTTTGGAACAATGAGGAATGTGTTTAAAGCGGACAGATCGAGAATAGGTCTCCATTTGCTTTCTTTCCTTGGTACTAGGAAGAGTCTGGAGTAAAAGCCCTTTCCTTGCTCCATATATGGTACCTTTTCCACAGCTCTCATCTTTAATAATTGATTTACTTGTCTTAGAGCTTCTGCCTTTTGATTTGGAGGTAGGTTTGGCATTCCTCTCTTTCCTGGTAGAGTATGGAAATGAAACCTGTAACCTTGGTCTATTGTCTGCAAAATCCACTTGTCTCGTGATATAATGCCAGTTCTTTGAAAATAAAGCTAGCTTCCTGCCTAAGGGTGCTTCTATTTGTTCCCTGGTAGGCGGTGCCAGAGCCAAGTCACTGTGATTGTCCTGTAGTAGTGGTGGTGGCTGTGTCTGTGCCTCGCTGGTTGTTACCCTGCCACTGGCGTCTCCTGTAGGCACCCCTGGATTGGCTTTTGCCTCTTGAGCGCCTATTCCTGCCTCTCTGTGCTTTGGAGGAGTCTGGAAAGGACCAATTCTTGGATTGCAAATTCCTGCTAAACCTTGGAGGTTGGACCTGTAAGAAATCTTTCACTGTTTGGACAGATTTTGCCTTCTCTTCCATCTTCTTCAGCACCTGTTGTGCAGGAGAGCCAAACAAATTGATCTTGTCCATGGGAGCATCTAATAGTTTTGATTTGACATGGTCCGGTAAGGCCTGCTCTTTTAGCCATGCATGCCTTCTGATAACTGTGCCAGTCATGGCTGATCTAAAGGAAGCCTCCAGTGCATCATAGCCGCATTTTAAAGAATGGTTACTAACTTGCTGAATGTTATGTACCATTTCCTGAACATATTTCTTGTCTAAAGGTTCATCAGAAGACAGTTTTTTGGTTAACTGGTCTAGCATAAATTCTTGATACTGGATCATATGAAATTGACAGTTCAAGGCCCTAGCTGACAGAGTAGCAGAAGTGTAAACTTTTTACCCCATCTCTCTAAGGACCTGGATTCCCTTTCAGAGGGAGGGATTTTGGCAGAGGTAGTTGCTACAGCCTTAGGTCCCTGGGAGATAGTCTCGGAATCTGAAAAAGGAGCCTTGTATAAATGGTGATGTGTGTCCGGGACCCTGTAGAACCTATCGGGCTTAGCAGGGGCCGGAGGTAATGAATCAGGAGCAGTACAAGCATCATAAAATGCATCATCTACAACAGAAAGAACTGGAGGTATAGCTAAAGGCCTATGTTGTGGTAAATGCAAAAAGGTTCTAAGCCTTTTTCTGGAGTCTGAAAAATCTTGGCCCTGCCACTGAAATTGTTCCCTCATAGCATGCAAGGTTTCCCCAAAGGAAAATTCCTCAGGCGGAGAGGCAGAAGGGATGGACTCTTCAGCATCAGAGTCTTCATAAGGAGAAAAAGGAGCCTCTGGAGGGTCTGTATTATCTGAATCATCAGAGGAATCATCTGTGGAAACTGGCGCAGGGGGCTCTGCTCTAGGCCTCTTTTCTGGAGGAGGGTGAGAGGCCCTGTCTGGGTGAGGTTGGGATCCCCGGATTAAAGAAATGAGATCCTCTGCTAGACTAAGCATTTGGGAACTGGAGCTAGGCCTTTGAGAGGGGGTCTTAACAGGCACAGATTTAGTAGCTTTAGCTGGTTTAGCCCTGGCAAAGGCCTTAATGGACATGGCTGCAGGAGGCCTAGCAGCTCCACGTGCAGGGGTTGAAATATCCAAGGGAATAGAGTCAGATAATTCCTGAGAAAACACAACTGCAGGTTGGATTTCAGAAACAGATTCCACCAGGTTGGAAGAGGCCTCGGTAGAAGGTACGTTTTCGGCTGAAGGAAGAACCGCTTGCTCGGTTTCAGCCGAAACCGAGACACTAGCTGTTGGCTTAACCGCGAGTGTCGGTCCTTTTCCTTGCGTTTTTTGGATATTTGTGAAGTCGGAGGATCCGACGGCATAATATAAGCAAAATCAGAGCCGAAAAACTGCTCAGCAAATTCCGACCGACGTCTAAGCGTTCGTCGGTTAAAAGAAGCACAGGCTAGACAAGCTGCTACGTCGTGGGCTGGGCCTAAACAAGGTAAGCAGTAAGAGTGGAAATCTTTAAGAGGTATTTGTTTCCCACAAGTTAAACAGTTATTCACTTTTTCTGGCATCAGCTGAGGCAAGAAAGAGTCCCCAACGGGGTACTTAGCTTTTTAGAAGTCTTCGGTAGTAGTAGAAGTATTCGGTAGTAGTAATCTCTGGTTCTGACCGACCGGCACTTGCGAACAGCTTCTGCTTCGGGCGCCACGCGGCAAGAAAGACTGAGGAAAATGGTGTCGGCTGATGCCTTTATACCAGAGTAACTGCAGCAATGACGTCGGGTGAAGTGCGACACCAGCAGAGGCCAGACCCAGACTTTGGAATCCGGCCAACCGAAGGGCTGCCTGACTACAGGACAACCCATTTGTAAGGACTGCAGATGCATCCTTGAAGGACATCATGGTTCTTGAATTAGGTGAGGCCACAGAAAGAGAAACTATATCTATCGAGACCAGAAGGCAGCAGTGAGAATTATCTTGGTTCTGCGACCTGTTGGCTTTCTTTAGAAACTGGGATAGGAGTGGAATTGGGGGAAAGGCATACAGGAGATGGGAGGGCAATCATGGAGAAGAGCATCTCTCAGTGACTCCCCGAGGGCAGATCAGGGCAAAGCAGCTGCTGCATTTGTTGTTCAGAGGAGATTCAAAGACACTGCAGCAAGGCTGGGCCCATAGACTGAATATCCTGCCACCACACTCATGAGGCATTAGGATACAACTGCTCAACTTGTTTGCAATCACAATTGAGCTCCCCAGAATATGAGCTGCAGCTAGAAAGCAGTAGGTTGAGACTGCTCATTGCCAAACCCTGAGAGCTTCGACAGAGGGTAAAGATCAGCGCCCCCCCCCCTGTTTATGTACCAAACTACAGACATGTCTGGCTGGTTCTCAATCATTCCAGAGGGGCAGGTTTCTTTGGAATGCTTGCAATGCTAGCAGCGTTGCCCTCATCTCTAGAACACTGATGTGCAAACTGGCCTCCAAATGGGACCAAGTGCCTTGGATGGTCTCTCCCAGATAATGCCCCCTCTACCCTATCCAGGATGTGTCCATGATCACTATGTCTTGGGGTTGTGAAGGGACAAAGGAGCGTCCCAGTAGAATGTCATTTGAATGAAGCCACCAACTCTGGTCCTTTTGGCATAAATTGGTAATCCGAATTTGATGCGACATCGATTGCGTCATTAATGACCATTGTGATGCTAGGACCTACTGAAGGACTTGTGTGAAACCTGGCAAGAGGAACTAAGGTAATGGAGGCCGCCATAGATCCCAAAACCTGAAGTATCGATCTTGCAGTCACTGTTCTGCTGTGAATTATCTAACTGACTTGAGATTTTATCCTTTGAAATCTTCCTTGGGGAAGATGCACAATGCAGGTGTTTGTGTCACACACCACACTCCTATGAACTCTAAATGGCGTGCTGGCTCTAGATGGGATTTTTCATAGTTTACAGTAATCCCCAATGAACAGGACTGAAGGACATAATCCCCTGCTTGGAGCAGTAAATGCCTGGAGGTTGTGGTAATGAGCCAGTCTAAGTTTGGAAACACCCAGAATCCTTGCAGTCTGAAGAAGTAAGGTGCGACCATTGCCATGCACTTGGTCAACACCCTGGGGGCTGTGGTGAGGCCAAAGGGCATAGCTCCAAACTGGTAATGACTGGCTCCCTGTCTGAAGCGCAGAAATCATCTGGTACGTTTGTCTAATTTTATGTGATAATACACACCCTGAAGATCTACTGAGCACATCCAATTGTCCCTCCCTAAGAACGTGATAATAGACTGAACTGTGACCATACAAAATTTGGTATTTTGAACGGACTTGTTCAAAAAATTGGTCTCCAGTCCCCCAAAAATTGGTCTCCAGTCCCCCATCTTTTTTTGACACTAAAAATAATCTTGAGTAATTTCCAGATCCTATCTGGTCTGGTGGGGCTGTTTGGATGGCTCTTTTGACTACCAGTTTTTGAATTTCTGTTACTGCCATATCCCTTTGATTGGGTGGAATATCCAGGATTCTCTTGGGTGTCTTAGGTTGGTTGGAAATGGAATATGGTAACCTCTCGTTATGATCTTCTGTACCAAACTGCATATTATGGTTAGCCAGGCAGGTAGGTACAGGGTTAGTCGTCCCCAAACTGCCTCCAGAGGACAGCAATCAGGCCTCCGTTCAGGAGTGCCAATAGGAATTTCAAGGGAAAGAATACCTGATTTTGCGGGCCACTTCTGACTGGAGTTGAGTCTTCCATTACAACTCCCACCCCACCCCCCACCCCCCATCCTCGAAAGAGTCATTACCATGCGAGCCCTGGACGGGCCCTTGGGATTTTTTGAACAATAGCCTTCCACTCCTCTGGTTCCTTGAGTAGGGCCATTGAGGAGTGGAAAAGCATATGCCCACAGCAGAAAGTGTCTTTCCATCTTTCTCACATCTAGCACGGGTGTCTAATTTCGGGTTCAAAAAGGGATGTTCTGTCAAAGAGCATTGACAAAAGAAGACTTAAATGGCTCTGTAAAGTCACAGAAGCGCATCCAGACATGTCATCTTATAGTTAAGCTGGAACCTGCTGCCCTGGTAGTCTCTTCAGCTGTGTATGCAAAAAGCCTCATGGACGAATTATAAATTGAATAGAGGGTCACCAGATGGAAAGCTACTTTTGCTTGAATTCTCTCTCAGCTACAGTTCCTGTCTGGCTCCTTTATTAGATCTCTTTGAAGCCTAGTGAAATGTGCCATGAAATGAAAGGACCTAAGCACGAAGGTAGAAGCATATACGTGCCTCCCTAATCTATCCATCATCCTAGACTCCTTGTTTGGAAGATGGATAGTAGGACTTTCATCAGCAAGTTCCTTTTTGGTGGCTGCTACAGCCACCATGGCCTCCACTGGTACCCCTTTAGCCCAAAGTTAGTGATCAGTGGGAGCTGATAATATACGGTCTGGTCTCTTAGGGGATGGCTTGATGGAGTCCGTAATCTTCCACACCCACCGAGCAATTAGTTTAAGGAGACCATCAGCAGGCGGAGAAATCCAAGCAGTAGATGGTTGGGCACGGAAAGCCTCTAGGTATACTGACTCCTCTGAGGAAGGTTGCTGCAAGTCCAGTCACCCCTCTGTTTAAAGAACTCTAAAATGTCACCAAAGGACACATCTTCTGGGGGGACCTTGGGGAAACCTTCCCCTTCACCAAAGTCAGTATCTTCTGTGAAAGACTCTTCAGGGGAGTCCTTACTCTTGCACACTCTCTTCCGGGGAACCTCCGCAGCGGGACTGGCCAGGGAGGTGTCTGAAGAGGACATAACCAGCACGGTTGAATCCTGAGGTTCCTGTGTCCGTTGTCCGAAGTCAGAGGCTGGAGGTAGCTCTGAGCAAGGGGAAAGACCAGGGGGTTATTCTGACAAAAAAAGAGGAAGTCAGAGACCGCATTGAACAAGGCTCTCTCCCATGGCCTGGAAAGAAGGCCACCCCCCCAGTAGAGGAATGGGAGCCAAGAAGCAAAACAGACTCCTTCATAACCACAGTCCCATCTCGTACTGAGGGAATCGCCCTCAAGCCTGAAGCTAGAGTGGAACTTGCGTGTGCCAAAGCCCAGAGAGGCATGTATAGCTCCAACAAAAATTGGCGAACCACATTCCCAGGAACCAACCACAAAGCCTCAACCCCGAGAGGTCTCTGATTCTGACATAGCCAAACAGCTGGGGGCAGTTATCAGCATCCAAGACCAGACTCAAGCCGGCACCGATACAGTCGACACCAGGACTCTCAGAACAGGGAACTCCAAAGGCTCAGAAGGAGTCAGAGGAGGAACAATCAGATGAGAAATATGTAGGGTTCCCAAAGCCAGAAGTGGTATGAATCAAGAAAGTCGCTACTCCCCTCGCCACCAAGAGCTGGTCCACCAGCCTCAAAACATCGGATTCCATGAGGCTGTTGGTGGAGCAGATCGAGTAGATTGATGGGGACTGAGGTCTATGCCAAAAAGGACTTGGTCAGTCCACAAAGGGATCATTTCTTGGGGAGTATCTAGTTTGAGTTAAGTCCTTGGAAGACAACCCCTTCGGTTCCAAGACTGGTGGAACGGAGGAGGGTGAAGTGGCCTGAGCAGAGGAAGAAGCGGGCACAGCAGTGGTCCGTGTGGAAATCAGCACTGATGGCACCGGTGAAGACTATTTTTCTCCCAACGGTTCCACTAAAGCTGTGGGAACCGTACACTTCACTTTAACCGGTGGTTCCAAAGAAAGTAAAGGAACAGAGTGGCTTCTCTTTTTTGACCCCTCACGACTACAGGAAAAGGAGAAAGGAGAACTTGTATCCATTTTAGAAGCCGCAGAACTAGCCTCGTCAAAGCTAGAGTTTACCAAACCCTTCAGAATCAACTTATTCTCTCTCTCTACAAGGGCTCAGTGATTAAAACAGAGAGAGAGAGAACAGTCTTCCTTAAGATGCACTGGGCCCAAGCAGTACACACACACACACACACACACACACACACACACACACACACACCAAAACCATCAGAATTTGGTAGTTTGTTGTCACACTTCTGGCATCTCGAAGCCAGAAGCACCTTTAGCCTTTTCAGCCATGTCAAGAAACACTAAGGGAATAAAAGAAAACAGACAGATGGTCCGCAAAACAATGGTATCAAAGAGTTACCATAATGGTAAAGGAAATTGAAGGGGGGGGGGTACCAGCAATAGTACAGAAATTTACCAAATCGGCAGATGAATGGGAAGGGAGGCTACCAACGATGGTATACCAGCAAAATGAACACCGCAGTTAAACGAAACGGGATGAGCTGGGTAACAAAGGATTGAAAGAAATAAATGAGAAGAAAAATACGTAAAATGGTAAATACGACTCACAAATTGAAGAAATTGCTAGCTCAAGAGCTGATAGGAGAGGAACGCGTCTTGACACTTGAAGTGGCACACAAGATCTAAGGTAATCTTGAGAGAAGCATTCTGGGTAGAGGTAAGTTCAAGAGTTTTTGGAAGGCACGAGCTGGAGTAACAGCAGAGTCCGTTCCAAGATTCGGAACCGAACTCTCAGTCAAGGATTAAAGCGAAGACTGACATCAGATCAGGTTTTCTGGCAATCCACCTACTGACAACCTGCCATGGTGCTGAAACAGAATGTAGCTCTGTCAACAAAGACTTCAGAAGAGTTGTAAACCAACAATGGAATTTGATACAGAACATCTGACAGTAGGAAGAGAGTCAGCAATCACAATATACAAGAATTGCTCTGAGGTATGCATATCGCTCAAGACTTGTAAAATGTAAATTAATGTTTAAAGGAACCCATTACAAGGACTATTTAGAGCACAGTACCACCTGTGAAATCCAATTTGTTGCACGTGTACAGTCAAAGACCAACTGCACAATGAATGCAAGACCAAAACCAAAAGCACATATAACGGCCCACATTCCTTCAGTGAAGCAAAGCTTTGCAGTATTTTGTCACAATGAAATAAATAAAACTCTGCAATGAAGTACTACCCAACCATGGAGTGAATGCAAAAGACAACACCTAACCAAACTGCAAGGAAACAAATTCAGACATTAGAAATAAGAATGGACTACATTCAAAGAGTAAAGGAATTACCAGGTCTGAAGACCTTAAATATAGAGTAAGCTTCAAAATTGGGTAGAAGACCACAATGCATAAAATGGGTCAGAATCTGACTACTGGTACAAGCTCTCTGAAATACCAACTTTCTGGCCATTCACACTGCCAATAAGGTTAAACCAAGAGCCGGAATGCTGCCCATCTAGGCCTCAAAAAAGTCCCTCCATCTCACCCCAAGGATAATACTGGAATACACTTAACATACCCAAGGTGGAATTCAGTGGTGGCTTGATTAAAAACAATGGTTTATCTGAAACCAAAGCCAGCAATATACATTTAAATCATATATATTTGAAAATGTAGTGAAGGCAAGGAGGCCTCATGCAAAAATTAGTCACCACATAAGACTGCAGGGTTAAGGCAGGAAAGAAAACATGAATGACACATTTAGGTTAACAAGCACAAAAAATTGAAGTCACACAAAACAGAAAAATTATTCTAACAGGCAGTACCCTGGGAGTACTAAGCAATGAGACAAATTAAAAGCCTCAATGCAGGCTCTGTAACAAGTCACTTTCTAAAGCGACTTGCCCCAATTAATTTGTGTGCATTTACAATACTGCCCCATTCAGAGTGCACTTCAAAATGAAATCCGTGCAGAAAGACTACCCCAGGTCAGGCAAAGAGCAAATAAGTGCACTGGGGAAAATCTGAAGTGTATTAAATTAAAACAATTAAAGGTTAACTATTCTTGATTAGTACTGGCAGAGTGATGCTCATGTATATACCCAGCCCCTGTGTAGACACATTCAGAGCAAAACTAAACACAATTACAACAAGAAAGAAGAGAGGCACACCTGCAGACAGCTGACACTGGGCATGCTGTGCAGGCACCTTAGTGCGCACATGCTCTCTACCAGGTTGGAACAGCCTAGCCACAGAGATCTGGGCACAGTACACTGCAGGGTGACAAAAAGGAAGGAAGAAAAGAAGCGGTTAGAGCCAGGCCACACAGGATGACTTCACACAAGCAACTCCAAGATTAGTATCAACAAAGACATTAGTCTGTTTACTTGCTGCTAATTACAGAATACAAAACTAATCATTGCAAATATAATCCAATAATTTGTCCATAGAACCCTACCACCAACACCAAAAGTGTTTCTGAAAAGTAAACCGTGAAAGGTGTGATGAGCCCAAGGGTGAACTTCAAAATCTCAGTGCTGGAGTACAGCAAAATGTCAGTAGAACCTTTAGTTAACATCTTAAAAAAACACACGTGGAAAGACAAAAAAAAAAATTCTGTACACTTGTCAATAAATCTTTAGTAAATAGAATCATGAGATTTCTGAGAACAAGCACTTATTCCAATACACACCTCAAAGCTTAACTTCATAATACACTACACCTAAAAATTAATTTCACCTATGAAAATGCAACAATTGAGATGCAACATTTCAGTTAAACAGGTGTCACTAGCCACAAACTTTACAGCAGCAAGAAAAAGCCATAATGTGGTCTGAATGCCCTACTGACAAGACTACCACGAGTGAGTACATGCAGTTACATGTAGCCAGTAACCAAGCTCCAACATCTACACACAACTCTTTCTCTAGCTCTAAATAATGAAGTTATACTGGCTAGTATTACAGATGAGGTGGTAATTCCTACAAATACAGGGCATCACTGCTGCTCAATAAACCCACAGTATGTGAGGTATTCTGCTTAATTAATGTAAACTAGTGCTGGAATGTGGTCATACTGGCTATTTCCACACACCAAAACGGACCAGGTACAGCGACATCAATTTCTAGTTTTTGGTTATCTATTCTTCCACTTCCTTATTCACTTCTGGGAGAAAATCTTGCTAACAAATCACTTTCCACTCCAGTTTTCAGACCTTTTGCCAAGTAGCTTGGATAATTAAAAAGTTATTCACTTGTTTCTGTCACCAAGCTATACCTACTGTAACACTAATACATCAGTAGGTAGGCAAAACAGTTGACAGGACACAAACATTGCACTTTTGTGCCTACGGCACTTGGGTTGTGGCCAAAAAGAGTCCAAGGACCAGCCACACTCATCCAAAGAATAAACTAGGTTATAACGTTAACACATACAGATCAGCTCATTGTCAACTGGAATAGTCTACTGTTACTCCACATGGTCGTATGAGGACCCAACTAACACAAACTTCAACACCTTTTGTAGAGAAAAACATTTTGTCCAACTGCAGTTTTAAAAAGTGATAAAGAAATATCTTAACTAATCTACAGTAGACTCAAAAGGGAAAACCAGGAAATCTTTACTGATCAACATTTGCAAACAAAGCTACATACCATAACATTCCACCTTTATCCATTTTCATTCTTCAACAAATGGGTTCAGATCCAACTCGGCCGCTTTTTCGAGCTCGTGGAACAAACACTCGAGCTCCGCCCTTACCCATAATGCATTAGTCCCCTGCTGTACCTCTGATCTTGTTTGTTGAGCTTTTAGGCTATACAATATTTAACAGATAAAAAGGAAACGAGATAGAGAGTTACGTACTTACCATAACTTGGAATCTGTGCTACCCAGTGTCATTATTCATCAGAAATGGGTCCTGGATCTGATCTCACATCAGAGCCGGCAAATGGACAGACCCAGAGCTCAAGCTTCTCCCCTTTCGACAATCCCCTGCTGACTGCTAACCCTCAAATAGAGTTTGCTGAACAAATAAGAACGCAGACAGTCTGCACAGGATACAAAATCATAAAAACGAACCAATCCAGCTCTACCAGATCCCCAAAAGGCAGGGGGAAGGAGGGTGGGAATGTGATGAATAAGCACACTGGATACCACCAATTCCAAGTTATGGTAAGTACATAACTATCTGATGCTATACGTGTCTATTCATCACGAATGGGTCAGAATCCCCAGATACTACAAACCCTGGGTGGCCTCAAGGAAGGATATGCTGGATCACAGAGGAAAGTACAGTTTTGTACCTACCATAAATGAAGATGTCCGATAGGTATGCATCTGCAGTCATAACATATGGGTTGTCCTGCCTCAGGCAGCCCTTCGGTCGGTCGGATTCCAAAGTCTGGGTCTGGCCTCGGCTGATGTCGCACTTTCCCTGACGTCAGAGCGTCTGGGGTATAAAAGCATCAGCTGACACCATTTTCCTCGGTTTTTCTTGCCCCAGATGCCAGGTGCCCTCTAGGAAGGCTAAATTTGGATAAATGCTGAAAAGTTCCAAACATTTGCAAATTATATACATGAATAAACAAACAAATACACCATAATAGATTCCCCCAGCTAGCTAAAAGAGGGGTAAGCACCCTAGGAATATCAGAGGGGAAGGAGGGAGGGTAATCCTGACTGCAGATGCATACCTATCGGACATCTACATTTATGGTAGGTACAAAACTGTACTATGTCCTTCAAGGATGCATCTGCAGTCATAACATATGGGTAGAATACCATAGCCAATCTGGGGGTGGAGGTACTAAGAAAAGGATGGTGTAGTTAAGATCCCCTGCAGGACTGCAGTTGCAAACCCTGCTCTGGATCTAGAGTATAAAGGTAGATTGTAATGCTTGGCAAATGTATGCACGGAGGTCCAAGTAGCAGCTTCTAAAATGTCCTTGGTAGCCACCCCCCCATAGGAAGGCTGTAGTGGTGGCCGTGGCCCTTGTGGAGTGAGGCCTGATATTTTCAGGAACCGTCTTTCCATGAAAGGAGTAGCAAAAGCGAATGCAATTTCCTATCCATTTTGATATCGTCTGTTTGGAAATTGCTCTTCCTTGCACCCCAGTTGCATATGCTACAAACAGTTGGTCAGATCTTTTGCTAGTTTTTGTTCTGTCCAAGTAGTAGCGTAGTTGTCTGTGTATATCCAGGGTGTGCAAAAGTTTTTCCCCTTCATTCTGTGGATTTGGGAAGAACGTAGGCAAGTGAATAGCTTGGTTCAAGGATACCCTAGATACCACCTTTGGCATAAAAGTAGGATTGGTTCTTAGTGACACTCTGTCCTGGTGGAAAATAAGAAAAGGCTGCACTGCCATTAATGCTTGTAACTCAGATACTCTTCTTGCTGAAGTGATTGCCAGAAGGAATGCAGTTTTCCAAGATAGAAACTGTAGATCCGCTGATGCTGCTGGTTCAAAAGGAGGTAGTGTCAGTTTTTCCAGCACAAAGTTGAGATCCCAGGCAGGTAGAGGGGGTCTTATTGGAGGTTTAACATTTTTGATCCCTCTTAGAAATTGTCTGAGGAGAGGGTGAGAGAAGATAGGTGAATCCGCATTGTATTCTGCTGAAATTGCTGAAGCATGAATCTTAATGGAAGAATAGGACAGGCCTTTGTGGAACAATTCTGCTAAATATTCTAGGATATGTGCTAGGTTTGCCACTGTGACATCTGTGCCCTTTGATGTGCTCCAAATGAGAAATCTCTTCCATTTAGCTGAGTATGTCTTCCTTGTGGAAGGCCTGCGAGCCTCCAGGATAATGTCCTTCACCCTCTGAGATAAAACAGTTTCATTGGGATTTAAGGAATTTTCCAGGCAGTTAGCTGCAATGTTTTCAAGTTGGGATGCAGGGTCTTGAAATTGTTCTGCGTTAGAAGAGGCCATAGGGGGAGAGGCCATGATTTTGCCTGAGACATGCTTCTCAATAGTGGATACCAGTGTTGCCTTGGCCAGTCCGGAGCTATCAGTATCACTTTTGGCTGTTCCTCCCTGATTTTCAGTAGAACCTTGTGCATCAATGGGAGAGGTGGGAAGGCATATACTGTTAGGGCTTTCCAGCTGAAAGAGAGAGTCCACCCTCCAAGCTTGTGGGTGGTATGTCCTTGAGCAGAATGTCTTCAGTTGATGGTTGAGTGGGGAGGCGAACAGATCTATCTCCGGCATTCCCTATGTCTTTGTTATGAGCTTAAGATGTCTGGGTGCAGCATCCATTCGTGTGCATCCATAGTAGTTCTGCTTAGGCTGTCCGCCAGTGCATTTTCTTTCCCTGGCACGAATTGGGCCTGTAGATGGATATTGAGATTCAGGCATAGATCCCACAGATTCATAGCCATCCGGCATAGCGGGTAAGAATGTGTGCCCCCCTGTTTATGTGCCACATGACCGTGTTGTCTGTCCTTATTAACAGATGTCCTTGTTGGAGGAAGGGTTTGAATGCCTCGATTGCATGCCTCACTGCCAGCATTTCCTTTTGGTTTATGTGCATGCTTAGCTGTCCTTGAGGCCATAGGCCTTGGATGCATTTGTCCTCCATGTGTGCTCCCCATCCTCGGTCCGAGGCGTCTGTGGTGATGGTTTGCCTTGTTTTGGTTTGTTGAAAGGCAACCCTCTGTTGGATTGGCAGGCCTGAGCCCACCACAGGAATTCCTTTTGAAGGCATGGAATGATTGGTATCATGCTTTCTAAACTGTGACTGTGTTGAGACCATACACACCTTAGGTACCATTGCAATTTCCTCATATGCAGCCTGGCATGTGGGATTAGAATTATGCAGGATGCCATGTAACCCAGAGCCTGCAGGATTTTCCTTGCAGTAAGCTGAGTTTGTCTTGTCAAAATCATGAAGTAATCTGGAAGTTGTTTTCGCTTTTCTTCTGTGAGAAAGGCCATTTGGGTGTTTGTGTCCAGATCTGCACCCAAAAAGGTGATCCTTTGGGATGGTACTAGTGTTGACTTGGATGTTGACTGTGTATCCCAAGGTCTGTAACAGGTGTATGGCATAGGCCAAGTCCTTTAACAATTTCTTCTCGTTGTCCGCTTGTATCAGGCAGTCGTCCAGGTATGGATAAATATGAATTCCCAGTACTCTGCAATGTGCAACTACTGATGCCAGGCATTTCGTGAATACTCTAGGTGCATTAGATAAGCCAAAGGGCAACGCTGAGAATTGATAATGCTCTGATCCTGCAAGAAATCTGAGGTGTCTTCTGCAACTTGGTCGGATAGGGACGTGCAGGTATGCCTCCTTGAGATCTAGAGTCACCAGCCAAGACTCCTTGCCCAACATGGGAAGAAGTTGCTGTAGGGTCAGCATTTTGAATTTTGGCACAATGAGATAAGTGTTGAGAGTGGACAGGTCGAAAATAGGCCTCCATTGATTTTCTTTACTTGGTACAAGGAATAATCTGGAGTAAAATCCTTGGCCTTGTTCTGAGCATGGTACCTTTTCTATAGCTTTCATCTGAAGTAAACTGCTGATTTGTTTTAAAGCCTCTGCCTTCTGATTTGGTGGAAGGTTTGGCATTCCGCTTCTTTTTGGCAAAGTGCGGAAGTGAAACCTGTATCCTTTGTCTATTATTTGCAAAGCCCATGTATCCTTTGTAATATAATGCCAGTTTTTTGAGAATAAAGACAGCTTTCCGCCCAAGGGTGCTTCCAGTTGATCCCTGGTAGGCGGAATCAGAGTCAAGTCATTGAGTCTGTCCTGTAGTAGTGGTTGTTGTAGCTGTTGCACTACTACTCTGGTTGGTAGGCTGCCACTGACGGCCTCTGTAGGAGCCCTTCGATTGACCTCTGCCTCTAGGGCGCCTGTTCCTGCCTCTCTGGGCTCTATCCGAGTCTGGAAAGGACCAATTCTTTGTAGGCCAGTTTCTGCTGAATCTCGGTGGTTGAACTTGCAGGAAATCTTTAACTGTTTGCACAGATTTTGCTTTTTCTTCAACCTTTTTTAGAATCTCCTGAGCAGGGGAGCCAAATAAATTTTGTTTCTCCATTGGAGCATCGAGGAGTTTAGCTTTGACATGGTCTGGCAAAGATTGCTCCTTCAGCCAGGCATGCCTACGAATAACTGCCCCAGTCATAGCTGATCTAAATGAAGCCTCCAGTGCATCAAAGCCACATTTTAAAAAATGATTACTAACCTGTTGAGAGTTATGTACCAAATCCTGAAGGGATTTACGGTCTAGGGGTTCAGGAGAAGAAAGTTTCTTATTCAGTTCATCTAACAAATACTCTTGGTACTGTATCATACGGAATTGACAGTTTAATGCCACGACAGAGAGAGTTGCAGATGTATACACCTTCTTACCCAATCTCTCTAAAGCTCTAGACTCATTATCAGAGGGTAGGGGATTTTTGGCAGTAGCGGCTGCAACCCCTTTAGGGCCCTGAGAAATAGTTTCTGGGTCTGCAGAATGGGCTTTATACAGATGGAAATGAGAATCCGGGACCCTGTAATATCTGTCAGGTTTGGCAGGGGCCGGAGGAAGAGCATCAGGGGCTGTACTGACATCATTGTACACATCATCAATTACATTTAGAACAGGAGGTATAGCTAAGGGCCTATGCTGAGGCAAATGCAAAAAAGGTCCTTAATCTTTTTCTAGAATCAGAGAAATCCTGACCCTGCCATTGAAAGTGCTCTCTCATGGAGTGTAAAGTCTCCCCAAAGGAAAACTCCTCAGGAGGGGAGGCCGAAGGGATAGATTCCTCTGCATCCGAATCCTCATAAGGCGAGTAAGGCCCTTCCTGGTGGTCTGACAACTCAGATCAATCCGTGGAATCATGTGAGGAGAGGGGTTCAGAGGGGTCAGTCCTGGGCCTTTTGTCTGGAGGAGGTTGAGAGGCCCTGTCTGGGTGAGGTTGTGAACCCCTAATTAAGATAAGGTCCTCAGCAAGGCTGAGGATCTGTGAACTAGATGAAGGCCACTGGGG
Organism: Protopterus annectens; assembly: GCF_019279795.1. Classification (NCBI taxonomy): domain Eukaryota; kingdom Metazoa; phylum Chordata; order Ceratodontiformes; family Protopteridae; genus Protopterus; species Protopterus annectens. The sequence goes on along the minus strand of NC_056733.1, from coordinate 1,121,462,234 downwards.
TGTAGATTTGGTAGGCAAAGCTTTTGAAAGTTTGGCAGCTTTAGCCCTAGAAAAGGCCTTAATGGACATAGAAGCTGGGGGCCTAGCAGCCCCACGTTCAGGGGTAGAAATGTCCAAAGGTATGGTGTCGGACAAATCCTGACCACTGGCTTCGGTAGGTAGTTCTGAAGCCGACTCAGCCGGGGCCTCTCGGGCCTCGGCGGTCGGAAGTATGGTTTCGGAAGAAGGAATCTCAGAGGACTCTGTTTCGGCCGAAATCGAGACACTCGCGGTACGCCTAGCAGTGGTTTCAGCCGAAACCGCGGGCCGCAAGTGTCGGTCCTTTTCCTTGCGTTTTTTGACCATATGTGAAGTCGGAGTCTCCGACGGCATTTTATAAGCAAATGCGGCTCCAAAAAATTCCTCTGAAAACTCAGACTGATGTCTAAGAGTTCGTCGGTTGAAGGAGGCACAGGCTAAACAGGCCGATACGTTGTGGTCTGGGCCTAAGCAAGGAAGGCAGTAAGAATGGAAATCCTTATGAGGTATTTGTTTCCCACAAGTTAAACAATTATTTACTTTGTCTGACATTGGCTGAGGCAAGAAAGAGTCCCCAACGGGGTACTTAGCTTTTTTCGAAGTCTTCGGTAGCTGAAATCTCTGGATCTGACCGACCGGCACTTGCGAACAGCTTCTGCTTCGGGCACCGCGCGGGAAGAAAGACTGAGGAAAATGGCGCCGGCTGATGCTTTTATACCCCAGACACTCTGACGTCGGGGAAAGTGCGACATCAGCCGAGGCCAGACCCAGACTTTGGAATCCAGCCGACCGAAGGGCTGCCTGAGGCAGGACAACCCATATGTTATGACTGCAGATGCATCCTTGAAGGACATCCTAAGGAATCCCTGTTCCCAGAAACAAAGTCCAACTTACAATGTGAAACAAAAATGTGGGGATTAGACCAAGCAGAAGCAGCACAAATCTCATCCAAGTAGTTAGCCAAGAAAGCTGAAGACATAGCCACAGACCTAGTAGAGTGGGCCTTAAATGGTCGGGATAGCTCCACACGGTTGCCATCATAAATGCAAGAAATACAGCTAGCAATCTGGAAGTAGTTACTTCAGAAACTGCCAGACCCTTTCTGTTTTGAGAAAAAGGCCACAAAGAGTTGGTCCGACTTCTGAAATTCCTTAGTCCTTTTCAGATAGAAACATAATTGCCTATGAACAGCTAAACAATGCAAAATATATTCTCCTTTGTTACAGTAATTAGGGAAGAAAACTGGTAGTTGTATTGATTGAGGTTAGGTTCCGAAGCCACTTTTGAATAAATGAAGGATTTCTTCCAAGGGACATCCTTGTCCTTGTGAAAGACCATAAATGGGGGGTTTAATGCTTAGAGCCTGCAGTTCTGAGACTCTCTTGGCAGAACTAATGGCCACTAAAAATGACGTCTTCCAAGAAAGAAACTTAAGTACAATGCTTCAGAGATCATCCACGTGCAACTAACAATGGGCAAAACTGCAATTCAAATTGTAGCTTGCGACAGATGACCCACAATGTTCCAGGACCCCCATTTTGCGTTTCTGGAAACACTGGGAAACATAATATTGGGTGATTTCAATTACCCAAACATTAACTGGGAGAACTACTCATGTACCAACTCCCTTGGCCCAACATTTCCTAAAATTTATAAATGCAAACGCCATGGATCAACTGGTCAACACTCCCACCAGAGGTGACAACATATTGTTGTTATGACTGCAGATGCATCCATGAAGGACATCTACTCATGTACCAACTCCCTTGGCCCAACATTTCCTAAAATTTATAAACGCAAACGCCATGGATCAACTGGTCAACACTCCCACCAGAGGTGACAACATATTGGACCTGGTCATCACCATGGGTTGACTGGTGTTCCACACCAGTCGACCGCTCGCTGGTTAGATCTGACCATAAACAAATCACTTTGGATTATCCACATTCCGCCCCCACCCCCGGACAAGGAAACCACCGTGAAAAACTTTTCAAAAGCAAACTTCACGTTACTTAAGACAGAGGTGGAAAGCTTCACAGCCCCCATGCTAAAGGATAATGCTTGTCCAAGCTGCAAAATCCTTTACTAATGCATTTTACAGGCACCTACAAAAATGCATGGATCGTGCTATCCCAAGCTAAACCAAGACTCACTCCTCCAAGAAAAGGAAACCAATCTGGTGGACCCCTGCCATAAGCAAGCTATACAATAGGAGGAAAAGTACAGTTTTGTACCTACCATAAATGTAGATGTTAGAGTGGTTATGCTGCTGCAGTCATCACACTTGGGGTCCCGCAGTCGGCCTGAATTCCAAAGCCTTGGTCCAGTGTCGGTTGTCATAGCTTCTTCACTGACGTCAGTGCGGCAGGGGTATAAAAGAGGCAGCCGACGCCATTTTCTTCAATTTTTCTTGCCCCAGATGTCAGGTGCCCCAAACTAAGAAGGCAAAATAAGAAGCTTGCAAAACATACCTTAGTGCAAAACAATGGTATTAGTTGTAAGCAAATACACCATATAGACATGCATCCCAAAGATTGAAGTACATGGAGGTATAAGAAAGGCCTTGTTAGGTAGAGGGGATGGAGGGAGGGTAACCTGGACTGCAGCAGCATAACTCTAACATCTACATTTATGGTAGGTACAAAACTGTACTATGTTCATCGTGCTATGCTACTGCAGTCATCACACTTGGGTAGAGTCCCAAAGCTATGGTTGGGTGGTAGGAGCTAAACTGGGTTAGGTGCAGCTAAGATGCCCTGCAGAACTGCAGTGGCAAACCCAGCTCTGGTTTTTGAGTGCAGAGGAAGGTGGTAATGCTTGGTGAAGGTGTGCACTGAACTCCAGGTAGCTGCCTCCAGAATGTCCTTTGTTGGGACTCCTCGGAGGAAGGCTGCTGAGGTTGCTATAGCCCTGGTAGAGTGAGACCCAATACTAGCAGGCAATGCTTTCCCGTGGTGTGAGTAGCAAAAGCGGATGCAATGTGCTATCCATTTGGAGATGGTCTGTTTTGAAATAGCCTTTCCTTCTGAGCCTGGTGCATAGGATACAAGGAGTTGGTCAGATTTTCTGAAGTCCTTTGTCTTGTCCAAATAGTAACGTAACTATCTGTGAATGTCCAAAGAGTGAAGGAGTCTTTCTCCTTTATTCTGTGGGTTTGGATAAAAGATGGGCAAGTGTATGGCCTGATTGAGAGCCACACTGGATACCACCTTTGGCATGAAGGAAGGGTTCGTGCGTAAAGATACTGTCCTGATGGAAAATTCTGAAAGGTTCCACTGCCATAAGTGCCTGCAGTTCTGAGACTGCATGCTGAGGTGATAGCCAGCAGCAGGGCTGTTTTCCATGACAAGTATTGAAGCTCTGCTGAAAAGGCTGGTTCGAAAGGAGGAAGTGTTAACTTTTCCAGAACAAAATTTAGATCCCAAGTTGGAGTTGGTGGTTTTCTGGGGGGGTCTTATATTTTTTGCCCCTCTGAGAAACTGCCTTAGCAAAGGATGAGAGAAAATGGGAGGAACTGTATCATATTGAGCTGAAATGGCTGAAGCATGGATCTTTATGGATGAGAAAGAAAGGCCTTTGTGTAGCATCTCGGTTAGATATTGGAGTATGTGCGGAATATTTGGAATGCCAGGATTTAGGCTTCTGGCCTGGCTCCATACACAAAATCTTTTCCATTTGTCTGAGTAAGATTTTCTGGTGCTGGGCCTCCTGGCCTCCAAAATGACATTCTGGACGCCCTTTGAGAGAAGTGTTGTTTGATAATTTAAGGTATTTTCCATGCAGCTAGATTTAAGTTCCTTAGCTGACTGTAAAGGATCTGAGAGTTTTGTTGGGTTAACAGCAGAGGGAATTGAGGTAAGATCCATGGAGGGCTGAGAGTCAAGTTTCGTAGTAGTGGGTACCAGTGTTGACGTGGCCAGTCCGGAGCAATGAGGATCATTTGTGGTCTCTCTGATCTGGCTTTCAGTAATACCTGGGTCAGTAGAGGCAGAGGTGGGAAGGCGTAGACTGACTATGCTTCCAACTGAATGATAGGGCATCCACTTTCCAGGCCAGGGGATAAGTTCTTGTGCAAAATTTTTGTAGCTGGCAATTGTTGGTTGAGGCAAACAGATCTATGTCTGGTGGTCCCCACCTTTGAGTTATCATTGAGAATACTTGTGGGTGTAGTCTCCACCCGTGAGGGTCTGTCAAATTTCTGCTTAATTTGTCTGCCAAAAAGTTTTCTTTTCCTGGCAGGAATTGTGCTTGCAGTTGTACTTAGTAAGTTAATGCTGTGTTCCACAAGTCCATTGCCTGTCTGCATAGTGGGTAGGAGTGCGTTCCTCCTTGTTTGTTTATGTAACACATAACTGTGGTGTTGTCCGTCCGTCATTAGAAGTTGTCCTGGATGCAAACGGTCCTTGAAGGCTGTTAGTGCATTTTTTACAGCTAGCATCTCCTTTTGATTGATGTGTAGTTGCCTTTGGTTTGCAGACCATTTGCCCTGTGTGCATTGTCCTGCCATGTGTGCACCCCAGGCGTAGTCTGATGAATCTGTTAACAAGTTTTGGTTTGGTGGAGGTGAGACAAAGGGAAGGCCCTTGTTTGCTTGGCATGCTTGAGCCCACCATAGAAACTCTTTTTGAAGGCAGGGAATGAGAGTTATAGTTGCTTCGAGACTGTGCCTGTGTTGGGACCATACACTTTTTAGGTACCATTGTAGTTTTCTCATATGCAGCCTTGCATATGCAATTAGTTGAATGCAGGATGCCATCTACCCCAATGCCTGCAGGAAGTTCCTTGCAGTGAGCTGGGTAGAAGTTGCCATCTTTTTGAAGTACTGAGCCAGTTTTTGCTTGTCTGGCGTGAGGTAAGTCATCTGGGCCATTGTATCCATTGTCTAGGCCTGAAGGTACCCTGTGCCTGGCCTCTGCCCCTAGGGCGTCTGTACCTGCCCCTTTGGGGTCTGTCTGAAGCAGGAAAGGACCAGTTTTTTGATGGCCAGTTTCTGCTGAAGCGAGGAGGTTGTACCTGTAAAAAATCTTTAACTGTTTGCATTGATTTTGCCTTTTCTTCCATCTTCTTTAAAACTTCCTCTGCTTCGACACCAAATAACGCATCCTTTTGCAGTGGAGCATCCAGTAACTTTGCTTTGACATGTTCTGGTAAGGTCTGCTCTTTTAGCCAAGCATGTCTACATATTACAGACCCTGTGACTGCTGCTCTACATGAGGCCTCCAAAGAATCAAAACCACACTGCAAGGTAGGTTTTCCCACTTGTTCTGCTGCATGCAACAAATCTTGCATCCCTTTGAAATATAGTTGATCTGTTTCAGAGATCATTTTCTGTTTTAACTGAGTAAGCAAGTACTTCTGGTATTTAATCATGTGGAATTGGCAGTTTAATGTCCTCATGGCCAAAGTGGCAGAGGTATACACTTTCTCCCCCAGCTTTCTAATGCCCTGGAATCTCTTTCCGCAGGTAATGGATTCTTAGCAGTAGAGGCCTTAACCCCTTTGGGACCCTGGGAAATGGTTTCTGGGTCTGCAGCAGGGCTTTTATATAAAAAACTTGAGAGTCAGGGACTCGATAGTATCTGTCTGGTTTAGGTGGTGCTGGAGGTAAGGAATCTGGATTTAGACTGGATTCAGTGTAGACATCATCCAGAATGTCTAAAACAGGAGGAATGGCTAGGGGTCTATGCTGAGGCAGAAGAAGAAACTCACGGAGTCTTTTCTTGGAGTCAGAGTAATCTTGTCCTTCCCAGTGGAAATGCTCTCTCATGGTGTGCAGGGTTTCCCCAAAAGAGAAGTCTTCAGGGGGGAAACAGAGGGAATAAACTCCTCAGCATCTGAGTCTTCACAGAGAGGGAAGAGGTAATCCTGTTCCTCAGAGTCTGCTGAGGAAATGGATTCCTGGTCAGGAGGAGGTAAATCTTCCTCCAGTCTAGGCCTTTTGTCAGGAGGGGGCTGGGAACCTCTGATAAGGGTAAATCAGGTCCTCCACCATTTTGAGCATCTGTTTTTTAGGCATAGGGGTCTGCGTGGGAGTCTGTGGACCCGGTTTCTTAACCTTTGGAAGCTTATCGTATAACTTAAATGGAAAGAGTAGTCTGTTTAAAGACGCCTTCTGAAACCGAAGGCCTGTCCATAGTCTCCGGATCGCCGCCAGGGCTGGCGTCTGCAAGTTGGAGGAGGAACCGGCTCCAGTGGCCCAGTAGATTCTGACAGAGGAATACAATAAGAATGAAAATCCTTATGAGGTATTTGCTTCCCACAAGAAATACAATTATTAACTTTGTCTGACATCGGTCTGAGGCAAGAAAAGTTTCCCCAACGGGGTACTTAGCTTTATAGAAGACTTCGGCTGAAATTCTGTTCGAAAATCTCAGGAGCTGGCCGACCGGCACTTGCGAACTGCTTCGGGCACTGCGCGGCAAGAAAGACAGAAGAAAATGGCGTCGGCTGCCTCTTTTATACCCCTGCCGCACTGACGTCAGGGAAGAAGCGACGACAACAGATGCCGGACCAAGGCTTTGGAATTCAGGCCGACTGCGGGACCGCCTGACGGCAGGATAACCCAAGTGTGATGACTGCAGCAGCATAGCACGATGAACATCTAGTACAGAAAAGAGTAAAATCCCAAGAAGGAAAGACATCCCTGATTAGTATCAGCAAGAAACTACGAGTCCCTCATAAAATCGTCCAAGGCAAGCTTCGAAAGAAAAATTGCCAAGGACTCCAAAGATGACCACAAGGCATTCTTTAGCTATGTCAATAATCTAAGTGGCAATGCTCAGATCTGCTCTGAGTTAGTGCAGAATGGCACAAAACACACTGAACCAACCAATATTGACAACATCCTGGAAGACAGGTTCAGTGCAAACTTCAGCCCCCTCTCACCCCCAAAAAGGCCCATAACCATACCAGAATAATGTAGAGCCCCTGAAATCATAGACACTCAGGTTAAAACAGCCCTCTTCAAAGCCAAAAACACACCATCAATGGGACCGGAATGTGTCCCAGGCTGCGTCCTACATGAGCTCAAAGACGAACTAACCCCTCACCTAAACACTATTTCAAACTCAGCCTCTCCACAAGATACGTACCCATAGAATAGCACACAGCAACTGTTATTCCGCTCCACAAAGGTGGAGCCACAACAGATCCAGGGAACTATCACCCTATAAGCCTGACTAGCTTGGTCTGCAAAGGCTATGGAGCGCATCATCAGGGAACTCATTAACAGAGACATTGGGAACTTCCAAACACTGGACCCTACCTAGTTCGGCTTTAAGGGCAGATCATGCCTCCTAAACCTGGTTGACTTCTTTTGAGACAGTTACCAAGGCTATAGATGAGGGAAAGGTGGTACACACAGCCTACCTAGACCTCGCAAAGGCCTTTGACACCATTCCCCATTCTGATATTATAGACAAGCTCACCAGCCTGAACATAAACCCTTATGTCACAAGACAGAACCCACATGCTGAGAGTTGCGGGAGCTAGGTCTGACTCTAAACCAGTTACAAGTGGTGTTCCACAGGGCTCAGTCCTAGGACCCATCCTGTTCACATATACTTCTCAAAAGTACAGGCAAGCACAGGAGGACTATGACTGACCAAGTCTACAGACTACTGCAAACTAGGGGCTATAATTGACTCTCCTGCTGACACAGACATCCTCCAAAAGGGTCTCACTGAGACGGATACCTGGTGTCAAAATCATGGCCTCAAGCTAAATGCCAAAAAGTGCATAGTCATCCCCTTTGGAAAAAACACAGTACCCACAAAGTACCACATTGGTGGTAGTCCCCTAAATACGGAAAATGTAATAAGGGATCTGGGGACCCCAAGTAGATGGTAATCTCTCCTTTGATAATCACATTGCCAAAGTGGTTAGAAAATCCATCTATGTGGCCCACCTATCACAAAAGGGTTTGCATCCAGATCAAAAAGAGGTCACTGTGCCCCTCTACTCATCAGACCCATCATTAAGTACAACGCCCCATTTGGGATGTACCTTACAAGACACCTGCAACAGCTGGAAATACCATAGAAGTACCTCACCAGGAGGACCACTGGCCTCAAACAAATGCCCTATGCAGTTCAACTGAAGAAACTCCAGCTGTACTCTGTTGCATACCTCTTACTCAGAAGTGATCTCTGCCTGACATACAAGGCCATGTCCAACCCAAAATTGATGGACATACTCCACCCTAAAGAAAACCTTATCCCCCTCAAGCCACACTGTCTACGGATCTAAACCTCACCGCAACAATAAATAGGATATGCTGGAGGCATAGATTCCTGTCAGAGACTTCCCATGTTTTGGAACAAGATTCCAATCTACATTAGGCAGAGCTCCTCGCTAACACTCAAGAGAAACCTTGACGAGTGGATGAGAAACAAAGTTTACGCGGGGATCACTTCAGTGGCTCTGCTGGACAGAGGCACAGGGAACTAATCTAAAGGGGCAGAGAAAGTCAACACATTCTGGCTAGGCTTATAAATGCCTTCGGGCAAGCAGCCTAGTACCTACCTATGAACCTTTAATATCACAAGATGCAACCGGTTCAAAAAGCTTTTGTGTCAAGGACTGCAGCACCAAGATCAAATCCCATGGTGGGTAAGAATCTTTGGTAGGTGGTCTAAGAAAACTCCTTTCAGAAAGGCTTTGCACAGTTTAGAAGAAAAAGTAGTCTCCTCATTCAAATGGAAATTAGAAATGGCCACCACCACCAACTGGAGCTTAATCATAGAGAAACTTGCCCCATCCTAAAAAAGAAGAAAGTACAGTTGTGTACACTTACCACAAATGTAGATGTTAGAGTGTATTCACTGTTGCAGTCATCACCTGTGGGTTATCCCTGCTGCAGTAGCCCTCAGCCGGCCCAAATACCAGAGTCGATGTTTTTCTGTGTCGGCTGCGGTCGCTTGCTGTCTGATGTCAGGTCGTCAGTGCTAAAAAGTAAGACAGCCAACGCCATTACATCAGTGTTTCTTGTCCTAACCAGTCAGAAGCCCCAGGAAATATGGTGAAGTGGTCCTTGTGGCCAAAAGCCACCGTAAGAAGATTAATATAAAGGGGAAGGAGGGAGGGAAACCAGGGACTGCAACAGTGAATACACTCGAACATCTACATTTATGGTAAATGTACACAACTGTACTATGTTCGTGTTTCACTGTTGCAGCCATCACCTGGGGGAGGATTTCCAAAGCTGAAGAGAGGGGTGGTAGGACTGCTTAGAAACCTAGGAATGGGTCAGCATGCCCTGCAGAACTGCAGAGGCAAACCCTGCCCTTAGAGAATAGAAGTAGGTAGTGAAGCTTGGCAACCGTATGGACAGAAGTCCAGGTGGCAGTTTCCAGGACATCCCTGGTGGGAACTCCGCTGAGGAAGTGTAGGCTGCCCTAGTGGGATGTTCCCCATGCAAAATACATCAGAAATGGGTACAGTGTGAGATCCATTGGTAAAAGGATAGCTTGGAAATGGGCTTCCCCTCTGCCCCTGGGGCAAAGCTGACAAGGAGGTGGCCTGATTTCCTGAAAGATCCAGTAGGATCCAGATAGTATCTGAGCCGTCTACGCACGTCTAGTGAGTGCAGAATTCTTTCCCCCTTATTTTGAGGGTTAGGAAAACGGGGGGAGGGGGTAGAGGTATAGACCAGCAGATAGTCGCATTAGATACCACCCTGGGTATAAAGAAGGGATTAGCCCTGAGGGAGACCCTGTCTACATGGTAGAAGATGAAGGGCTCAATGGCCATCAGTGCCTGAAGGTGCGAAACCCTTCTGGCTGGGGATATAGCTAGAGAATAGTAGTCTTTCAGGAGAGGTATCCAAGTTCTGCTGAAGCCGCAGGTTCGAAGAGTGGTAGAGTTTTTTTTTTCCCCCCACAAAACATAATTCAGTTCCCAGGCTGGAGTGGGAGGCCTTATGGGAGATATTAGAAGGCCCTCTGAGGCACTGTTTAAATCAAAAGGTGGGATAACAGAGGCCGTTCTGTATCAAAATGAGCTGAAATGGCTGAGACGTGGATTTAAATAGAGACGAGGCCAGTATTAAGTAGCTCCGCTAGGTAGTCCAGGAAGAGAGGGTTGGAAGGTGGTGAGGTATTTTCCCCTCTGGACTGGTGCCAGGAGCAGAATCTTTTCCATTTTCCTGCGCAAGATTTTCTGGTGCTGGGCCATTTGGTCTGCCTTGAGTATCTGCCATGCTGACAGTTCAAGAGTGAGTCTGGGTGCAGCATTTGTCTCCAGAGTTAAGAGGTCTAAGATCAGGGTGAAACTAGCTGGGAGGCTGTAAGGGCAGGCTGCTCAGAAAGGGGTACTAATGTTGTCTGGGCCAGTCTGGAGCAATTAGGATGGCCTTTTGTCTCTCTTCCCATAATTTGACCAGTACCTTGGGGATAAGAGGGGATGAGTACACAAAGAGTGTACCAGGGGGAGGTGAAGGCATCCACCTTCCACACTAGGTGGTGATACCCCCTGGTACAGAAACTTTTCCGCTACTAGATGGGATGTGAAGCAGAAAGATCTAGCTGTTGAGACCCCCACTCCAGTGTGACTTGTGAAAGGATTTTTCTGTACAGCGGCCATTCGAGGGCGTCCAGGAAGTTTCTGCTTAAGGGGTCTGGCAGGGTGCAGTTGATCCCAGGTGGGAATTGGCTATCAGGTGTAGTTCCAAGGAAGAAGCTGCCAGTCCGAGGTTCATGGCTAGCCAGCACAGAGAGTAAGATAAGGTCCCTCCCTGTTACTAGGTGTACACCATTACTTTGGTGTTGTCTATTTGATTAGGAGAACCCCTGGCTTGAGATGGGTTTTGAAGGGTGTCAGAGCCTTTTGTACTGCAACCATTTTCTTCTGGTACAAGTGTAAGGGAAGGTGGTGGGCATCCCAAAGACCTAGGGTGTGCACCTGCCTTCTAGGTGAGTGCCCCAGGCTAAGTCTGAGGCATCAGAGGCAGTGGTCTGCCCAGCTGGGCAGAGGCTGAAGGAAAGACCCTAGTTCGGGCAGGGGCCCCTGCCCATCAGAGAAACTCAGTCCCTATACATGGGATCAGTGGTTGAGGGGTCCCTGGAGATAAGAGTGTGGACTCCACAGGTTCTTTTGAGTACCACTGTAGTTCTTATGTGATGCCTGGCCAGAGAAATTACAAGGATACAACATCCCAAGTACCTCAAGGTTTACAGGGACTTCCTCGCCATGCGGAGACATCTGGGAGCCAGCTGGTGAAAATGAGCTGCAGGAATCTCTGCTTTTTTGGGGGCAGGAAGGCAATTTGGCTGTTGCGCGCAGCAGTGTTCCCAAGAAAATGATCTTCCTGGAGGATGTTTTGTCCTGATTTCTGCTAGTAGATGGTGCATCCCAAGGGGGTTAGGGCTTTGACAGAGGGGGTCCTGGAGTAGCTATTCTCTGCCATCTGCCTGCATGAGACAGTTGTCCAGATAAGGGCAAATTTGTATGTTTTTCTGTCCGCCAAAGTCTATGGCCTCTTGTAGAGATAGGGTAACTAACCATGCATTTTTGGTCAGCCTAGTAGTCTGGGTGGTCTGCTCCTGCAGGGCGTGCCTTGCCCCTGTTAGGTGCAGGAAAGGACCAGTGTTTAGAGGGAAAATTCCTGCCGAACCTAGGAGGTTGTACCTGAAGGAAATTTTTTACTCTCCGTATAGATTTCGATTGGTCTTCCATCTTTTTAAGCACCTCCTCTGCTTTTTCTCCAAACAAATCGGTCCTTATCCAAAGGTGCATCAAGTAATTTAGATTGGACATGATCAGGCAGAGGTTGTTCCTTCAACCTAATCTGTCTCCTAATGACAGATCCTAACACTGCTGCCCTGCTTGCAGCTTCTAGGGTGTCATATCCACAGTGTAAAGAGTGTTTAGCCACTTCGCATGTTGAGTGCAGTACATCTGCTAACTCTAAAATTGGCACAGTCAGGAAAGGTGGAAATCTTGTGTTTTAATAGCTCTAAAGTGTGTTGTCGAAATTGTAACATGTGGAACTGACAGTTGAGTGCTCTGAATAGGGTTGCAGGCGTGTATACTTTTTTACCCCATCTGTCCAGAGCTCTGGAATCCTTGTCAGGAGGGATAGGATTCTTTTTAGAACTAGCCTTAGGCTCCTTTAGGTCCCTGCATAATGACCAAGTCTGCAACAGCATTTCTGTACAGGTGTTTGAGAGAATCCGGTACTCTAATACCGGTCACATTTTCTGGGAGCAGGTGGGAGGTAATCAGGAGTTAAACTGGATTCATATAAGACATCATCAACCACCTCTAAGATCAGAGGGATGGCCAAGGGTCTATGCTGGGGAACTCTAGAAACAAGTCTTTTCTTAGAATGAGTGAAGTTCTGGGATTCCCAGTGGAAATGCTCTAAGGGTGTGAAGGGCTTCCCCAAAAAAAGGATCTTCTGGAGGGGAGGCAGAATGAATGGATTCCTCTGCATCTGAATCCTCATAAGCAGTCAGATGGTAGTTCCACTTCAGAAACTGAATAATCAGACTCCTTGGAATCCTGTTCTGTCAGTATTTCAGGAGAAAGGTCTCTCTTCCTTTTAGAAGTTGTAGGCCGACTACCCCTGATAAGGGTGATAAGATCCTCCATTTTAAGCATTTGAGCATGGGGTGGTGGGGCAGGAGTAAAATGGTGGCTGGAGGTAGCTTTCCAAGGAGTGGTCTTGCCCCTAGGTCTAAGAGTATCCATCAGTCTGAGAGAAACGGTAGTACGGGAGAAGACGTCAGTTTTTGTCTAGATTCAGTAGTGCGAAAGACCTCCTCGGACGCCGGTGCCTGCGTAGCAGCTCCGGACCCAACCAAGGCAGAGACAACCAAAGGCTCAGAAGACGAAGATGTCTGCGGCATACCGGACTCCAAAGGATCTCAGTAGAGGCCTGCAAAGATACTGAATCTGGCATCAGGGGCTGCGAAGGCGCCTCACTGAATTCCTGAGAACTACCTGCTTCGCAGTACAGTCATCAGAAGGCTTAGCATGTGGTCTATCTTTATCCTTATGTTTTTACGAAATGTCTACGGATTGTTTGCTGACAGAAGCCATTTCGACTACAATAAGATCTCGACTAATAGTTCTCGCGTTAAAGACAGCACAGAACCAGCAATGGGGGGGTGTCGTGTTCTGGGCCTAAACAAATGACAGTATGAATGGAAATCTCAGTGTGGCATTTGCTTTCCAGAGGCGAGACAATTCTTAACTTTTTCTGACATCGGTTAATGCAAGAAAAAAAGGATCCCCAACAGGGTACTTAGCTTTAGATGTTTTCAGCTGAAATTTAAACTCTGGTAGCGACCAACCAGCACACTTGCTAACTGCTTCTGCTACGGGCTCCGCGGCATGAAAGACTGATGTAATGGCGTCAGCTACCTTCCTTAATAGCACTGATGACTTGACATCAGACAGGAAGCAGATGCAGAAAAACAATGGCTCTGGTTTTCAGGCCGACAGAGGGCTACCATAGCAGGTATAACCATAGGTGATACTGCAACAGTGACACACGAAGATCAGCGGCAAAATATCAAGAACCCGGGCCAAAAAAGCATCAAAATTATGCTGTCTTGCTCAAACAGAAAACCTTTTCAATTTACTGGAATACACCTTCATAGATGGCTTCCGAGAGTCCACGATGATGCTCCTCACTGGGTAAGAAAGCATGGACTGTGAATGGATTACTGGAACTGTAGAAAACATGCAGTTAGACAAAGAGTTTGGAGATTGGGAAGTGGAAGCCCCCAAGGTTGGGAAATGAGATACAGAATGGGATCCAACAGCCTGGGAGGATACTTCAGATGAGACCATAGAAGGGAGAACCATGCCTGTTGGGGGCAAAAGGTGGCAATGAGGATGAGAGGGGTCTTCAGGTGGTGAGCTTTCTGTTATTTTAGTTAGTTTGTGATGAATAATGACACAGATAGCATCAGATCAGTATCTGGAGCTCAAAGGAACACTGGTTCCTTTAGCATATTCTAACCCTTCCAAAAGTCAAAGGTAAGGAGTTGGAGGAAGGGGAGATGAAGAATGAAAATGGACAACTCAGATGGAACATTATGGTGAGTACATAACTATCTGAGGTTGTCATTTTCATTCATTCAACAAATGGGACAGTCCCCAACTACCTAAGGACTTTAAGGAAGGATATTCCTGGGCACCGCTGAACCAAGGGCCGCTCCTCCCCTAGACACTAGATCCAATTTGTAATGAGCAAAAGGTGTGAGGATTAGCCCAAGATGCAGCTGCACAAATATTAAAGAAAGATCTGGATAAAAATACAGAAGTTGTCACAGATCTGACAGAACAAGCCTTTACAAGGTTTTGGTAAAGACAAATCTTAGTCACTTTAGTAACTGGTTTGCGCAATTCTGAATACGAAAAGGAGACATTTTCAGGAAATTGGATCAATTTTGTCAAATTTGTTAAAAAAAAAAAAAAAAAACGTAACTTAACATCCAAGTGGTGCAAAATATATGCTTCTTTCCAAAATTTCACAAAGGAAACTGGAAGGTTGATGGTTTGACTGATATTGGATTCAGACACCACCTTAGGAAGGAATGATGGGCTGGTTTGCAAGGATCACGTATCCTTTTGAAAAATCAAGTAAGGCAGCTTAGAAATATAGGGCTTGAAGTTCTGAAACTCTTCTAGCAGAGGTAATGGCCACTACAGAGACAGCCTTCCAAGTTAAAAATTTCAGTTCACATTTGGCTGACTGTTCAAAGGGAGATTGGGTCAAAGACTGTAAAGCCAAATTCAAATCCCATGGGGGAGTGGGTTCATTAAAAAAAAGATTTAAGAAGAAAGGTTCCCCTTATAGAGGCCCTACAAAGTTTGGAAAGAGTTAGAGAAAAATTTTCTCCAATGTGAAAATTAGAAATGGTAGATAGCTGTACTTCAATAGTTGAACTTGCACCTTCATTCAAAATTGTAGCTAAAAACTCAAGAACTTTATGGTGACAACTTTATTTATGGTACCTGGCACTGAAAAGGAAACTGTCATTTTGCTGTGTCCAAACAAATCTTTTCCATTTACTTCTGCAAATGCTTCTAGTGGAAGTTTGTGGGAAGATGAAAGGAAGTGGTGGATGGGGGAGCACAGCCTGAGCCATGTAGCTATCAATGGAAGTGGAAAAACTATGCGGTCAACTTGAGGCCTAAAATGTCAACGTGCATCATCTGTCAGGTGAGACAGGAGGTCCGGAAAGTACAGTTGTGTACACTTATCATAAATGTAAATGTTTGAGTGTATTCAGTGTTGCAGTCATCACACTTGGGTTATCTGCCTACAGGTAGCCCTCAGTCGGCTCGAATACCAGAGTCTTGGGATTTCTGTGTCGGATGCTGCCACCTCTTCCATGAAGTCAGGGGTATAAAACATGCAACAGACCCCATGACATCACTTTTTCCTGCCCTATATGTCAGGAGCCCCCCCCCCCCCAAAATAGGAAGCTATTACATGTGTGGAACACCTCCAGTAAAAAAATAAACACCCCTGCCATAAAAGATGGCCATAAAGAAGATAGGAAAAAAGGATAGAGAAAGCCAGGGGGCTGGAGGGAGGGTAACCAGGACTGCAACAGTGAATACCCTCACACATCTACATTTATGGTAAGTGTACACAAATGTACTATGTTCTTCATGTTTCACTGCTGCAGTCATCACACTTGGGTTTATTCCCAAAGCTGAGGAAGGGTGGAGGCAGTCAACAAGTGTTGGGGCTGTCTAGCAGGCCTTGTAAGGCTGCTGTAGCAAATCCAGGTATGGATTTAGAAAAAAATAGGTAAGTGGTAATGCTTGCTGAAGGTGTGTACAGAACTCCAGGTGGCAGCTTCCAGGATGTCCCTGGTGGGGACCCCCCTGAGAAATGCTGTAGAAGTAGCTTGAGTGGAATGAGTTCTTATCCTCAGAGGGGTAGGTTTCCTGTGGTGCTTGTAGCAGAAATGGATGAAGTGTGCTATCCACTTGGAAATGGTTTACTTCAAAATGGCCTTGCCCTCTGCCCCTGTAGCAAAGCTGACTAGTAGCTGGTCAGATTTTCTGAAAGGCTTAGTCCTTTCAAGCTAGAACCTGAGCTGTCTGTGCACGTCCAAGGAGTGAAGGATCCTTTACCCTCTATTCTGAGGATTAGGGAAAAAGGTTGGCAAACGGATGGCTTGGTTTAAAGCCACACTGGATACCACCATGGGCATAAAGGAAGGGTTAGTCCTGAGGGAAACCCTGTCAGCATGGAAAATAATAAAGGGCTCCACCATCATTAGTGCCTGTAACTTAGATACTCTTCTTGCAGAAGTAATAGTAAGAAGTAGGGCCATTTTCCAACAGAGGAATTTTAACTCTGCTGAAGCAGTAGGTGCAAAAGGGGAGTGTGTGAGCTTTTCCATTACAAAATTAAGGTCCCAGGCCGGGGTGGGAGCCCTCCTAGGCTTAAATTGTTAGCTCCTCTCAGGAACTGCTTGATGAGAGGGTGAGAAAAGAGAGGAGGCTCTGTATTATAATGAGCTGAGATGGCAGAGGCATGAATCTTAATGGATGAAAAGGATAGGCCTCTATGGAGCAGCTCTGCTAGGTAATCAAGGACTTGAGGTAAGTTGGGCACAGCTGTGTCCTTTCCTTGAGACAGACTCAAAGAACAATATATTTTCCACGTTTCAGCATAGGATTTCCTAGTACTAGGCCTTCTGGCCTCAAGGATGACATCCAGCACCTGTTTGCTGAGGGATGCTGGTGGTGTATTCATGGGATAAGCCAGGCTTGCAAGGTTTAGGGTTTGCAGCTCTGGATGCAAAATCTGTCCCTCCTGTTGAGACAGCATAGAAGGTGTCTGATGTAGGTGCCAGGGTGGCACTGCTGTCAGACTGAGTAGGAGTGGGTACAAGTGCTGATGTGGCCAGTCTGGTGCAATACGGATTGCCCTGGGTCTGTCCTGTTTGATCTCTAGTAGTACT
Organism: Protopterus annectens; assembly: GCF_019279795.1. NCBI lineage: Eukaryota > Metazoa > Chordata > Ceratodontiformes > Protopteridae > Protopterus > Protopterus annectens. The sequence continues at coordinate 1,121,445,279 of NC_056733.1, read as the reverse complement.
TTTGAGAGGAGGGGCAGAGGAGGAAAGCCATAAAATGAGAGCTTTTCCCATGTAAAGGATAGGGCGTCAACATTCCAGGCTCTGCTGTGAGGGTTCCTGGTGCACAATTTGTTCAATTGGTGGTTGGGGGGGGGGGGCAAAAAGGTCCACCTCCGAGATAGAAGTTTGAATGAGTTTGGTTCCAGTTTCCACTCATGAGGGTCCAGTAGATTTCTGCTTAAGTCTGCAGTGAATTTTGCTTGCCTTCAGGAATTGAGCTTGTAGGTGCACTTGGATGCTCAATGCTGTGTTCCAGAGCCATGGCTAACCTGCAGAGTGGGTAGGAGTCCCGCCCTGCTTGTTTATGTACCACATAACTGTGTTGTTGTCTCTATCAGGAGCTGTCCTGGAAGGATAAGGTATTTGAAGACTGTCAGAGCATTCTGTACAGCTAGCATCTCTTTTTGATTCATATGCATGGGAATTTCTTCTGGGCTCCATTTGCCTGGAATGCATTTGCCTGCCATGTGAGCCCCCCCATGGATAGTCTGATGCGTCTGTTGTCAGGGTTTGGGCAGCAAGGGGTTGAGTGAAAGGAAGTCCCTTGTTGTGGTTGCATGCTTCTGCCCACGAAAGGAACTCTGCCCTTAGACAAGGTATGATATGAATCACTGTTTCCATCTCTTGAGAATGTTGACACCAAAGACTTCAGTACCAGTGAAGTTTCCTCATTTGCAGTCTTGCATATGGAATTAGCAGAATACATGAGGCCATGAACCCTAGGGCTTGCACTATTTTCCTTGCACATAGCTGGGTTTTGTTGGCCATTAGTTTGAAATAGTTTGTCAGATGGACCTACTTTTCTGGAGTGAGGAATGCCATCTGGAAAGTTGGGTTCAAGCTTGCTCCCAGGAATATAATTTGCTGGCTGGGCACTACGTGATTTCTTTTCATTGATGGTGTAGCCCAGTGAAGTGAGAAGTCTTTTTACAAATGCCAGGTGCTGAAGTAGCAATTCCTGACTGTCCGCCTGACTCAGGCAATCGTCCAAGTATAGGTAGATTTGAATATTTCTCTGCCTGCAGTATGCAATGGCTGGAGCCAGGCATTTTGTGAATACTCTAGGAGCAGTAGATAAGCCAAAGGGAAGTGGAGAGAAAGTACAGTTGTGTACACTTACCATAAATGTAGATGTTAGAGTGCATTCACTGTTGCAGTCGTCACATTTGGGTTATCTACTTGCAGTAGCCCTCAGTCAGCCTGATTAACAAAGTCTTGGGGTATTGCGTCAGTTGCTGTCTCATCTTCCATGATGTCAGATAAGGGTATAAAGAATGCAGCCGACGCCATTTTATCAGTTTTTCTTGCCCCAGATGTCAAGTGCCCCCATAATGGGAAGCAATTATATACAAGGTTACACCTCCAACAAAAAGCAAATGCACCAGAAAGCTTTAAGCAAAGTAAACAAGTATAGAGGTATAGACAATAGAAGTCAAGGGACTGGAGGGAGGGTAACTGGGACTGCAACAGTGAATACACTAACATCTACAGTTATGGTAAGTGTACACAACTGCACTATGTTCTTCATGTTTCAGTGTTGCAGTCATCACATTTGGGTAGATTCCCAAAGCTAAGGACAGGAAGAGACAATTAGATAGCATTATGACCAGCTAGAAGAACCTGTAGGACTGCAGTGGCAAAGCCACCTCTGGATTTAGGAAAACTGGCAAATAGTAATGCTTGGTGAAGGTATGTACACAACTCCAGGTAATAGCTTCCAGGATGTCTCTTGTAGGGACTCCTCTGAGAAAGGCTGTAGAGGCAGATGCAGCCCTGGTAGAATGTGGTCTTATCCCCTGTGGGGTAGGTTTTCCATGGTGCTTATAGCAGAAATAAATGCAATGGCCAATACACTTAGAAATGGTTTGCTTTGAAATAGCTTTCCCCTCTGCCCCTGCAGCAAATGCAACCAGCAGCTGTTCAGATTTCTTGAGAGGTTTAATCCTGTCCAAGTAAAATCTAAGTTGTCTGTGCACATCCAAGGGGTGCAGTATTTGTTCCCCTTTGCTCTGTGGATTACAAAAGAAAGTTGGCAAATGAATGGACCGATTAAGGGCCACAATGGATACCACCTTGGGCATGAAGGAGGGATTGGTTCCGAGGGACAACCTGTCCGCATGAAAGATGATGAAAGGCTCCACAGCCAGGAGAGCCTGTAATTCAGATACTCTTCTTGCTGAAGTGATGGCTAGAAGGAAAGCTGTTTCCCAAAACAGGAATTTCAACTCTGCACTTGCAACTGGGTCGAAGGGAGGTAGAGTGAGCTTTTCCAATACAAAGTTAAGGTCCCAGGCCAGAGTAGGGGCTCTCCTGGGTGGTCTTAGGGTTTTGGCACCTCTGAGGAATTGCTTCAGCAGTGGATGAGAGAAGAGGGGTGGTTCTGTATTGTAATGAGCTGAAATGGCAGAGGCACGAATTTTGATGGAGGAAAAGGAAAGGCCCTTGTGAAGCATCTCAGTTTAAGTATTGAAGAAACTGGGGTAAATTGGGCACTGCTGTGCCCATCCCCTGACTTTGCTTCCAGGAACAGAATCTTTTCCATTTTTCAGCATAGGAATTTCTAGTAATAGGCCTCCTTGCTTCCAGAATGACATACATCTCTTGCTTACTGAGGGATGGGAATGGTGAGATCAGGTAATTAGCCAGGCTGCCAAGTTCAGGGTTTGAAGCTGTGGGTGCAGAATCTGGCCCATCTGCTGAGACAGCAGAGAAGGAGTCTGAGGCAGGTGCCATGGTGCCAGCAGTGACACTGCACAGGAGGGGTACCAGTGTTGGTGTGGCCATTCTGGTGCAATCAGTATTGTCCTTGGTTTGTCCTGTTTGATCTTTAGTAGTACCTTGGAAAGGAGAGGCAGAGGAGGAAAGGCATAAACTGATAGTTTTTCCAGTTGAAGAACAAAGCATCCACTTTCCAAGCTGGTTTGTGGAGAGTCCTTGTGCAGAATTTGTCCAATTGATAGTTCTGGGGAGAGGCAAACAGGTCCATCTCTGGGCTCCCCCCATTTGTTTCTCAACATGTTGAATTATCCTTGGTTTCAGTTTCCACTCGTGTGGGTCCATGAGATTTCTGCTTAGGTCTGCCAGTGTATTTAGCTTTCCTGGCAGGAATTGAGCCTGTACGTGCACTTTCCACTCGCGTGGGTCGATGAGATTTCAGCTTAGGTAGTCTGCCAGTGTATTCAGCTTTCCCCACAAGAAATGAGCCTGTAGGTGCACCTGGTAGCACAAGGATGTGTTCCACAGAGCCATAGCTAGCCTGCAGAGAGGGTATGAGTGGGTTCCCCCTGCTTGTTTATGTACCACATAACAGTGGTGGTGTTGTCCGTCTTTACCAATAATTGTCCTGGAAGAATGTGGTCCTTGAAGGCAGTCAGAGCATACTGTACAGCTAACCTTTCTTTTTGATAGATATGCAGGTGCATTTGACTTGGGTTCCATTTGCACTGAACGCACTGCCCTGCCAAGTGAGCCCCCCATGCACAGCCTGATGAGTCTGTTAGGGTTTGGGCGGCAAGGGGTAGAGTGAATGGCAGTCCCTTGTTGTGGTGGCAGGCATCTGCCCACCAAATGAAATCTGTAGACAAGGTATGATAGGAATCATTGATTCTAGAGCTTGAGAATGTTGACACCATAGGCTTTTTAGACAACATTGTAGTTTCCTCATATGCAGTCTTGCATATGGAATTAGGAGAATGCAGGAGGCCATGAACCCCGAGGCTTGCAGTATTTGTCTTGCACATTGGGTCTTTGTGGCCATAAGTTTGAAGTAAGCTGGCAAATGAACTTGTTTCTCTGGCGTGAGAGAAGCCACCTGGGAAGTTGTGTTCAATCTTGCTCCCAGGAATACAATTTGTTGGCAGGGTACCAGATGTGATTTTTCGTTTACTGTGTACCCTAGAGAAGTTAGCACTTTCTGTACAAAACGCCAGATGATTCAGTAGTACGCCCTGGCTTTCTGCCTGAATTAGACAATCGTCCAGGTATGGGTATATTTGAATATTTCTTTGCATGCAAAATGCAATGACTGGAGCTATGTACTTTGTGAATACACTGGGCACAGTAGATAAGCCAAAGGGCAGTGCTGAGAACGATGGTGCATGAAGCCTGCTTTGAAGCATAGGTATCTTCTGCAAGATTCCCTCATTGGGATGTGCAGGTAGGCTTCCTTTAAATCCAGTGTTGCCAACCATGCATCCCTGCCTAGCATAGGAAGCAACTGATGAAGTTAGCATCTTGAATTTTGGGATCACCAAAAAAGTGTTTAGGATAGAGAGATCCAGGATAGGATGCCAGTAGTCGTCTTTTCTGGGCACCAGAAAAAGTCTCGAGCAGAAACCTTGTCCCCTTTCCTCTTATGGGACAGTTTGAATAGCCCTTATACTTGAGAGAGGACTTGCTTTTGAGTCTCTACCCACTGATTTAGGGGTATAACTGGCAAACCATCTGGGTTTGGTAAAGTGTGGAAGTGGAATCTGTATCCCTGGGAAACTATATTTAAAACCCATTTGTCCTGGGTAATGAGTTTCCAGTTTTTTAACTGCAGAGCAATCTTTCCCCCTAAAAGAGCAGTCAGTTGAGAAGGGCTTGGAAGTTTTAAAGTTAAATCACTGAAACAGTTTACCATAAGGGGGGGGGGTCTTACTACTCCCTTATTTGGAAGTGGGAGCCCCCCACTGCTTAGTCCTGTGTGTACCTTGGGACTAAAGCCTGAGTGTTCTGCTGGGTCTGGGTTTGAACTGAGAAGGCCTGGAAGAGGCAGGAAAGGACCAATTCTTAGAGGACCAATGCCTACTAAATCTTCGAGGCTGCACTTGCAGGAAATCTTAAACAGTTTGCATAGATTTGGCCTTTTCCTCCATCTTTTTAAGTAGTACTTCTGCTTTGTTGCCAAACAGGCGCTCCAGGTTTAAGGGAGCATCCAACAATTTAGCTTTAACATGATCTGGCAAAGATTGCTCATTAAGCCAAGCATGCCTTCTAAGTACAGACCCAGTAAAGTACAGTTGTGTACACTTACCATAAATGTAGATGGTCAAGTGTATTCACTGTTGCAGTCATTACATTTGGGTTAATCTGCTGGCAGGTTGCCCTCAGTTGGCCTGAATAACAAAGTCTTGGGTCCTGCGTCGGTTGCTGTCTCCTCTTCCATGACATCGGGGGTATAAAACATGCAGCCGACGCCATTTTAATCAGTTTTTCTTGCACCAGATGTCAGATGCCCCCCAAATGGGGAGCAAAAAAAAAAAAAAAAAAAGGCGGGTGGGTAACCCGGACAGCAACAGTGAATACACTCGAACATCTACATTTATGGTAAGTGTACACAACTGTACTATGTTCTTAGTGTTTCACCGTTGCAGTCATTACATTTGGGTAGAATCCCAAAGCTATGGATGGGAGGATGGAATTATACAGCATTAGGAGCGGTTACAAGGCCCTGCAGGACAGCAGTGGTAAAGCCTGCCCTGAATTTAAAAGGGAAGTAAATGGTAATGTTTTGTGAACGTATGAACTGAGCTCCAAGTAGCAGCTTCTAGAATGTCTCTGGTAGGAAGCCCTCTGAGAAAAGCTGCAGAAGTAGATGCAGCCTTGGTGGAATGGGATCCGATCCCCTTGGGGACAGGTTTACCATGGTGCATGTAGCAGAAACGAATACAATGGCTTATCCATTTTGAAATAGTCTGCTTTGAGCCTTCCCCTCTGCCCCTGCAGCAAATGCCACTAGTAGTTGCTCAGACTTTTAGAGATTTTGTCCTGTTTAAGTAGAATCTTAGTTGTCTGTGTACATCCAATGAATGCAGAATCCGCTCCCCCTTATTCTGCAGATTTGGGAAAAACGTTGGCAGATGAATGGTCTGGTTAAGAGCCACACTGGATACCACCTTAGGCATAAAAGACTGGTCCTGAGGGCCACCCTGTCCGGATAAAAGATAATGAAAAGCTCCACTGCCATGAGAGCCTGTAGTTCTGAAACCCTTCTAGCTGAAGTGAAGTGACTGCTAAAAGAAAGGCCGTCTTTCAAGAAAGAAATTTTATGTCTGCAGTAGCAGCTAGTTCAAAAGGAGGTACGGTGAGTTTTTCCAGCACAAAATTGAGGTCCCATGCAGGAGTTGGTGCTCGCCTGGGAGGTCTCAAAATTTTGGCCCCTCTGAGGTACTGCTTTAGCAGGGGATGAGAAAAGAGAGGAGGCTCTGTGTTGTAATGAGCCGAGATGGCAGAGGCATGGATTTTTAAAGAAAAATATAGGCCCTTCTGAAGCATCTCCGTTAAATATTGCAGGATCTGAGGAATATTGGGCATTGCTGTGTTTATTCCTTGTGCTTGGTTCCAGGCACAGAATCTGTTCAATTTATAAGCATAAGATTTTCTTGTACTAGGCCTTCTAGCCTCCAAAATGACATCCATCATAGGTTTACTGAGGGATGTGATTGGTGAAATTAGTTGATAAGCCATGCTGCAAGATTCAGAGTTTGGAGCAGAGTGTGCAGAATTTGATAGCTCTGCTGAGACAATAGATGAGGAGTCTGAGGCAAGTACCACAAAGTAAGGTGTGACATATTCCTTAGAAGTGGGTACCAGTGTTGGTGAGGCCAGTCTGAAGCAATCAATCATTTTCGGTTTTTCCTGACTGACGTTTAGTAAAACCTTGGAGAGCAGAGGCAGAGGGGGAAAGGCATAGACTGATTTTTCCAGCTGAAGGATAGAGCATCCACTTTCTAAGCTTTTTTGTGATTAACCCTTGTGCAGAATGTCTAATTGGTAGTTTTGGGGAGAGGCAAAAAGATCCATGTCTGGGCTCCCCCATTTTCTTGTCAACATGCTAAAGATTTGTGGATCCAGTTTCCATTCGTGTGGGTCCATAAGATTTCTGCTTAGGTAGTCTGCCAGAGTATTTTGCTTTCCTGGCAGGAAATGAGCTTGTAGATATATCTGGCAAGTCAAGGCTGTGTTCCACAAGGCCATGGCTAGTCTGCAAAGGGGGTAGGAGTGGGTACCCCCCTGCTTGCTTATGTACCACATAACTGTGGTGCTGTCGGTCTTCATTAGTAAGTCCTTAAAGGCTGTCAGAGCATTCTGTACAGCAAGCATTTCTTTCTGGTTGATATGTAGGTGCATTTGATTTGGGCTCCATTCGCCTTGAATGCATCTCCCTGCCAGATGGGCGCCCCAAGCATAGTCTGATGAGTCTGTTAGGGTTTGGGCAGCAGGGGGTAGAGTGAATGGCAGTCCCTTGTTTTGGTGGCACGCCTCTGCCCACCAAAGAAACTATCTGTAGACAAGGTAGGATTGGAATCACTGATTCTAGATCCTGAGAATGTTGACACCATAAGCTTTTTAGATACCACTGTAGTTTCCTCATATGCAGTCTTGCATATGGAATTAGTTAGAATGCAAGAGGCCATGAAGCCCAGGGCTTGCAGTATTTTCCTTTCAGAAAGCTGGGTCTTTGTGGCCAGTAGTTTGAAGTAGAGTGTCAAATGAACTTATTTCTCTGGCGTGAGGTAGGCCATCTGGCAAGCTGTATTTGCTAAATAACTCGCACCGTTGAGAAGAAAAAAACCTTTATATAACACGCAAAGCTTTCAGGTTATACACCCTTCCTCAATGCTTAATACAGGTTAAATCACAAGCAATGACTTGAATAAGAGCCCAATACTATCACATGACTTGCAGCCCAAAAGTCATATGATCAAGAATTAATAAAAACATATAAACATTAAAACATTTAGAATTAAATACTCTAAATAAATATATGATTTAAATATATGTGTTATAAACAACATATATCTAGACATATACAAAATATATATATATATATATATATATATATATATATATATATATATATATATATATATATATATATCATAAAATGAAGCATATTTAGGTTTTATTATTTCAACAGTGCGTTGTATTCTAATTAAAATAGGTTTTAGAGAAATAGCAGAGTTCAGACCAGGGAGACTATCAGCCGATAGTCTAATGATCCATTCATACTCTCTAATTTCTAAAAGGTTCCCTATGTCACCAGCTCTACTTGATATATAAACTATCGATTACCCTAAATATATGCTTCATTTTATATATATATATATATATATATATATATATATATATATATATATATATATATATATTTTGTATATGTCTAGATATATATTGCTTATTGCACATATATTTAAATCATGTATTATTTAGAGTATTTAATCCTAAATTTTTTAATGTTTATATGTATTTATTTTCTTGATCACATGACTTTTGGGCTGCAAGTCATGTGATAGTATTGGGCTCTTAAGTCATTGCTTGTGATTTAACCTGTATTAAGCATTGAGGAAGGGTGTATAACCTGAAAGCTTTGTGTGTTATATAAAGGTTTTTTTCTTCTCAACGGTGAGTTATTTTGGTGGACTTTTTTGGTACAGCTTTTGGTTTGCAACAAAGCTGTATTTGCTCCCAGGAATACAATTTGTTGGCAAGGTACAAGATGTGATTTCTTTGTTTATGGTGAACCCGAGAGACGTTCGCAATTTCTTTACAAATGCCAGATCATTTAATAGCATGTCCCAGCTTTCTGCCTGAATTAGACAATCGTCCAGGCATGGGTATATTTGAATATTTCTTCGCCTGCAAAATGCAATGACTGGAGCTAGGCACTTTGGGAATACCCTGGGTGCAGAAGATAAGCCAAAGGGCAGTACAGAGAAAGTACAGTTGTGTACCTACCATAAATGTAGATGTTAGAGTGTATTCACTGTTGCAGTCATTACTATTGGGTTACCCTGCTGGCATGCTACCCGCAGTCGGCCCGATTTCCAAAGTCTAGGTCCGGCGTCGGTTGCCTCTTCCCTGACGTCAGTGCGCCAGGGGTATAAAAAATGCAGCCAACGCCATTTTCTTCAGTTTTTCTTGCTCCAGATGTCAGGTGCCTCAAAACTGGTAGGCTAATTTATGCCAATAAGCATGCACATAAAACAACTTTTCCTTCATCTACAAGCAAATACACCACATAGGTTGTTATAGGATAGAGAAGTACAGAAATTCCAACAAAGAAAAGGGGGCATGGAGGGAGGGTAAAGTACAGTTTTGTACCTACCATAAATGTAGATGTTCGAGTGCTAATACAGCTGCAGTCATAACAGATGGGTTCTCCTGCCATCAGGCGGGTCCTCGGTCGGCCGAATTCCAAAGTCTAGGTCCGGCGTCGGTTGTAGTCGCTTCTTCCCTGACGTCAGTGCGACAGGGGTATAAAGGAACCAGCAGACGCCATTTTCTTCAGTTTTTCTTGCCCCAGATGTCAGGTGCCCCCAAAAGGAAGGCAATACATAAATTTGTGTAATAAGGCAATGCAATATAATCAAAATACAGTAGTTGCAAGCAAATACACCATAAATGAATACCCCAATCAAGTTGTATGAGGAAGTGTTAGCCAATAGGCCTGTCCCAAGAGGGGAAGGAGGGAGGGAAACCTGGACTGCAGTTGTACTAGCACTCGAACATCTACATTTATGGTAGGTACAAAACTGTACTAAGTTCATCTTGCATACAGCTGCAGTCATAACAGATGGGTAGAATCCCAAAGCTAAGAAAGGGGTGGTAGGCACTAGGTGGAACTAGGAGGAGCCAGGATGCCCTGCAAGACTGCAGTGGCAAAGCCCGCTCTAGTTTGAGTATAATGGTAGGTGGTAGTTCTTGGAGAAGGTGTGCACAGAACTCCAAGTGGCTGCTTCCAAAATATCTTTGGTAGGAACTCCTCTGAGAAAGCTGCGGAGGTAGCTGTGGCCCTTGTGGAGTGAGATCTGATGCCTGTAGGTACAGTTTTGCCATGAAAAGAATAGTAAAAGCGTATGCAGTGGGCTATCCATTTTGAGATTGTCTGTTTGGAAATTGGCTTTCCTTGAGCTCCTACAGCATAGGCCACAAAGAGCTGTTCTGATTTTCTGAAAGGCTTTGTTCTGTCCAAATAACGCAGTTGTCTATGGAAGTCCAAGGAATGTAGTAATCTCTCCTCTTTGTTTTGAGGATTAGGATAAAAGGAAGGCAAGTGTATGGCCTGATTCAAAGCTACCCTGGATACCACTTTAGGCATAAAGGACGGATTGGTTCATAAGGAAACTCTGTCCTGATGGAAGATAAAAGGCTGCACAGCCATGACAGCTTGTAGTTCTGAAACTCTACGAGCTGAGGTAATAGCCAGAAGGAAAGCTGTTTTCCAGGATAAATATTGCAAATCTGATGAGGCAGCTGGCTCAAAGGGAGGCAAGGCCAGTTTCCAGAATGAAATTGAGATCCCAAGCAGGTATTGGTGGTTTCCTTGGGGGTCTTAGGTTCTTAGCCCCTCTGAAGAACTGTCTTAAGAGAGGGTGAGAGAATAAGGGTGGATCAGTGTTGTATTCTGCAGAAATGGCTGAGGCATGGATTTTGATGGAGGAGAATGAAAGTCCACTGCTTAGCAGGTCAGCTAGATACTGTAGTATTTGAGGTAAATTCAGTTTTCCAGGATCCTGACCCTTTTTCTCATTCCAGACACAAAACTGTTTCCATTTTGCGGAGTAAGCTTTTCTAGTTGACGGCCTTCTAGCCTCCAAAATGACATCCTGCACCTCCTTGGAGAGTAGGGTCTGTTGTGATGCTAAGGAATCTTCCATGCGGCTATATTGAGTGTTTTTAGCTGGCTGTGAAGAATTTTGAAGCTGTGCTGAGTCAGCAGAAGAGGCATTAGAGGCAGGGTCCATGGTGGGGAATGTGTCAGGCTCCTCAGGAGTGGGTACCAGTGTTGTCGTGGCCAGTCTGGAGCAATGAAAATCATCTTTGGTCTGTCTGCTCTGGTTTTCAATAGAACTTTGGGCAGCAGAGGAAGAAGTGGGAAGGCATAAACTGTCATTGATGTCCAACTGAAAGAGCGTCCACTCTCCAGGCCTTTGGATGGAAAATCCTTGAGCAGAATTTTGTCAATTGGTGATATTTGTGGGAGGCAAAGAGATCTATGTCTGGCCTTCCCCATGCTTGGATTATTTCTGTAAAAACTTTTGGATGCAACTTCCATTCGTGTGGGTCTATCATATTTCTGCTTAGGTTGTCTGCCAGCGTGTTTTCCTTGCCTGGCAAGTACTGTGCTTTTAGTTCAATTTGTAAGTCCATGGCCATGTTCCAAAGGGACATGGCCAGTCTGCATAGGGGGTATGAATGTGTTCCTCCCTGTTTATGTTCCACATAACTGTGGTGTTGTCCGTTCTTATCAATAGTTGACCTGGTTGCAGAAGGTCTTTGAAAGCTATAAGACCATTTATTACTGCTAGCATTTCCTTTTGATTGATGTGAAGGTGCTTTTCTTTTTGGGACCATTTGACCTGAATGCACCGATCTGCCATGTGCGCCCCCCAGGCGTAGTCCGAGGCGTCTGTTGTGATGACTTGATTTGCTTGAGGCTTGCTGAATGGAAGACCTGTGTTTGTTTGGCATGCTTGAAACCACCACAGAAATTCCTTTTGTAGACATGGAATTAGTGGTATTATTGTTTCCAAACTGTGGCTGTGTTGAGACCATAGGTTTTTCAGGTACCACTGAAGTTTCCTCATATGCAGCTTTGCACATGGGATTAGTAAGATGCAAGATGCCATGAATCCCAGAGCCTGCAGGATTTTCCTTGCAGTCAGCCTGGTGCAATTTTCTAGTGTTCTGAAGTATTGAGTTAGTTGCCCCTGCTTCTCTGGCGTGAGGTAGGCCATCTGGGTGTTTGTGTCCAAGTTGGCACCCAGGAAAATTATCTTCCGAGAGGGTATTAGCCTTGATTTCTTTTTGTTGACTGTGTATCCCAGAGAGTTCAACAACATTATTACACAAGCCAGATGTTTCAGAAGAATGTGCTTGTTGTCCGCTTGGATCAGGCAGTCGTCCAAATAGGGGTATATTTGTATCCTTGAAGTCTGCAGTAGGCAATTACTGATGCCAGGCATTTCGTGAATACTCTGGGCACAGTAGATAAGCCAAAGGGCAATGCAGATAATTGATAATGGGTTGAACCTGCAAGAAATCTGAGGTATCCTCTGCAATTTTGTCTGATTGGGACATGCAGGTATGCCTCCTTGAGGTCCAATGTTACCAGCCAAGACTTCTTGCCCAGCATGGGAAGAAGCTGCTGTAGAGTGAGCATCTTGAATTTTGGTACAAGTAGAAATGTGTTTAGGATGGATAGGTCCAAAATAGGTCTCCAATCTTTTCCCTTCCTTGGTACCAGGAATAGTCTGGAATAAAAACCTTGACCTTGTTCGTGCGTAGGTACCTCTTGAATAGCTTTCATGTCTATGAGATCTGTAATTTGCCTTTGGTGCCTCTGCCCTTTGATTGTGTGGCAGGTTTGGCATGCCTCATTTTTGGAAGGGTGTGAAAATGGAATCTGTAGCCTCTGTTTATAATGTCCAGGATCCATTTGTCTTTTGTGACACTATGCCAATTTTTTGAAAATAATGCCAGCTTTCCCCCTAAGGATGCTGCCATTTGAGTCTTGCTTGGCATGCAAAGGGGAAAGTCATTGGGCTTGCTTTCTGAATGATTGCGAGTTATCCTCACCACCTCTGTGTAGGAGCTTGCCATTGTCTGCCTCTAAATGATCCTTGGGATTGTCCTCTGCCCCTCGGGCGCCTATATCTACCTCTTTGGGGTCTGTCCGTGGCTGAAAAGGACCAATTTTTGGAAGGCCAATTTCTACTGAAGCGTGGGGGTTGTACCTGTAGAAAATCTTTCACAGTTTGCATTGTTTTAGCCTTTTCCTCCATTTTTCTTAATACCGCCTCAGCATTAGCACCAAATAATACATCCTTTTGTAGAGGGGCATCTAGTAATTTAGCTTTGACATGATCAGGCAAGGTTTGTTCCTTGAGCCAGGCATGTCTACGTATGACTGATCCTGTAAAAGTAGCTCTACATGAGGCCTCTAGAACATCAAAACCACATTGTAAGGTATGCTTACCCACTTATTCTGCACTATGTATCAAATCCTGCAACTCCTTCAAGTCTGGTTGTTCAGATTGTGACATTTTACTTTTCAATTGTGATAACAAAAACTGTTGGTATTTTAGCATATGGAACTGACAGTTTAAGGCCCTCATGGTTAAGGTAGCCGAGGTATATACCTTTTTTCCCCACCTTTCTAAGGATCTGGAATCTCTCTCGGAAGGTAATGGATTTTTAGCAGTGGAGGCCTTAATTTCCTTGGGGCCCTGTGAGATGGTTTCTGGGTCAGCAGCATGGCTTTTGTATTGAAATTGGTGCGAGTCAGGAACCCTGTAGTACCTGTCAGGCTTGACTGGGGCTGGAGGCAGAGAATCCGGGTTAAGGCAGGCCTCCGAGTAAACATCATCTAGGATGTCCAAGACAGGAGGTATAGCCAGAGGCCTGTGCTGAGGTAGCAAGAGAAATTCCCCAAGCCTTTTCTTGGAATCTGAATAATCTTGGCCTTCCCAGTGGAAGTGTTCCCTTAAAGTATGCAAAGTTTCCCCAAATGGATAATCCTCTGGGGCGGATACAGAAGGAATGGACTCCTCTGCATCAGAGTCTTCAAAAGGGGAGTAAGAATGTTCCTGATCAGAGTGCTCTGAAATAATGGAGCCCTGATCAGAGGAGGGGGATTCTTCCTCCACTCTGGGCCTTTTGTCCGGTGGGGGCTGAGAACCCCTGATAAGAGTAATTAAATCCTCAGCCATTTTAAGCATCTGTTTTTTAGGCATGGGGCCTGGAGATGGGCCCTGTGTAGCTTGTCTCTTAGAATGCATGGCTGCTTTAGACTTAGTGAAAGCCTTAATGGAAAAAGAAGAGGAAGGTTTGAAGACACCTTGAGTGGAGGTAGACCTGTCCACATTTTGAGGTTCAACGCCAGGAGTGGCTTCGGTATCTGTAGTCGGGGTGTGGGCTGAGGAGCCTGCGACCTTGGGCACAGGAGACACCACCAATGAAGTGTTGTCGGTAGTCAGGGGCTGCGTAGGCACCTCGCTGAGAACCGGACCACATGTAGTCGGCTTTGGCGTGGTGTCGGTAGAGGCCGCGGACCTCGTGTGTTGGTCCTTATCTTTGCGTTTTTTTAGACAAAACTTGTCTGAGTATCCGACGACATAATATAGTTAAATGTTTTTCCAAAACAATGCTGGGCGAACTCCGCCCGACACTTAATGGTGCATTTGTTGAATGTAGCACAAAAGCGACAGATCGAGACGTCGTGGTCTGGGCCTAAACAAGGTATACAGAGGGAATGGAAATCCTTATGCGGTATATGCTTCCCACATGAAATACAATTATTAACTTTGTCTGACATCGGACTGAGGCAAGAAAAGTTTCCCCAACGGGGTACTTGGCTTTCAAGAAGACTTCGGTTTCCAATTTTTCGTAATGTCAGGAGCTGGCCGACCGGCACTTGCAAACTGCTTCTGCTTCGGGCACCGCGCGGCAAGAAAGACTGGAGAAAATGGCGTCAGCTGGTTCCTTTATACCCCTGTCGCACTAACATCAGGGAAGAAGCGACGACAACCGACGCCGGACCTAGACTTTGGAATTCGGCTGACCGAGGACCCGCCTGACGGCAGGAGAACCCATCTGTTATGACTGCAGCTGTATGCACGATGAACATCCTGGAATGCAACAGTGAATACACTTGAACATCTACATTTATGGTAGGTACACAACTGTACTATGTTAGTGTTTCACTGTTGCAGTCATTACAAATGGGTTGAATCCCAAAGCTGAGGTTGGTAGCCTGGAGCTAAATAGGATTAGGAGAGGCTATAAGGCCCTGCAGAACTGCAGTGGCAAAGCCTGCCCTGGATTTGGAGTAGAGAGGTAAGTGACAGTGCTTTGTAAAGGTATGCACTGAACTCCAGGTTGCAGCCTCTAAGATGTCTTTGGTTGGTACTCCTCTGAGAAAGGCTGCTGAAGTGGCTGTTGCTCTGGTTGAGTGTGGCCTAATGTCCTTAGGTACTGATTTGCCATGCTGTGAATAGCAGTAACGAATGCAATGGCCTATCCACTTTCCTTGTGAAGCTGCAGCATATGCAACTAGGAGTTGATCAGTCTTTCTGAAAGCTTTAGTTCTGTCCAAGTAGAAGCGTAGCTGTCTGTGAATGTCCAAGGAATGCAGAACTCTCTCCCCCTTATTCTGTGGGTTTGGATAGAAAGTAGGGAAATTGGTTAAGGGCCACACTGGACACTACTTTAGGCATAATGGTAGGGTTTGTCCTCAGCGAAACCCTGTCTGGATGGAAAATGATAAATGGTTCCACAGCCATGAGTGCCTGTAACTCAGACTCTTCTACCAGAGGTTATTAGGAGCAGAGTGGTTTTCCAGGATAAAAATTTTATGTCAGCTGCAGAAGCTGGCTCAAACGGAGGTAGTGTGAGTTTTTCCAAGACAGTCCCATGCAGGTATTGGTACTCTCCTTAGAGGTCTTATGTTTTTGGCCCCTCTGAGGTACTGCCTTAGTAAGGGGTGTGAAAAAAATAGGTGGTTCTGTATTGCAATGAGCTGAAATGGCAGAAGCATGAATTTTAATTGATGAAAAAGAAAGGCCTTTATCCAGCATCTCAGTTAAGTATTGTAAAATCTGAGGAATATCTGGAACAATCGTGTCAATACCTTGGTGCTTGGTTCCAAGCACAGAATCTCTTCCATTTGTCTGCATAAGATTTTCTGGTACTAGGCCTCCTGGCCTCCAAAATAACATCCATCACTGCTTTAGAGAGGGGTGTCTTGAGAGGCTAGCCGCCAGGTTTAAGGTTTTGAGCTGGCTGCGCAGTATCTGACTGTCTTGTTGGGTCAATAAGTGAGGCATTTGAGGTAATGTCCATGCTGGGCCGTGAGACCAGCTCTTTAGGATTGGGTACCAGTGCTGGCGGGGCCAGTCTGGGGCAATCAGTATCATTTTTGGTTTCTCTGGTCTGACCTTGAGGAGTACTTTGGGGAGGAGAGGCAGAGGAGGAAAGGCATATACTGTTGGAAAAATCTAACAGCAAGAGTGCATCCACTTCCCATGTTTGCTTGTGATAAGTCCTTGTGCAGAATCTTTGTAGTTGGTAGTTGTGAGGGGAGGCAAATAGGTCTATGTCTGGACATCCCCCAGGTCCTTGTTATCATGCTGAAGACTTGTGGATCCAATTTCCACTCGTGGGGATCCATGAGGTTTCTGCTTAGTCTGCCAGAGTATTTTTCCTTCCTGGCAGGAATTGTGCTTGCAGATGTACTTGGTAAGTCAATGCTGTGTGCCACAAGTTCACGGCTAGCCTGCAGAGGGGGTAGGAATGCCTGCCTCCCTGCTTACGTACCACATGACTGTAGTATTGTCCGTTCGTCATTAGTAGTTGTCCTGGTTGAAGTTGATCCTTGAAGGCTGTTGGGGCATTCTGAACAGCTAGCATCTCTTTTTGATTGATATGTAGATGCATTTGACTTGCGGGCCATGTGCCCTGAATACATTTTCCTGCCATATGGGTCCCCCCAGGCGTAATCTGATGCATCTGTTGTCAAAGTCTGCCTGGCTGTGGGTAAGGTGAATGGCTGTCCCGTGTTGTGGTAGTCTGTTGCCCACCATCGAAACTCCTGTTGCAGGCAGGGAATGAGGGTAATTAATGTTTACAGGCTGTGGCAATGTTGAGTCCAAACACTTTTTAGATACCATTGAAGTTTCCTCATATGTAGTCTTGCATATGGAATTAGCAGAATGCAGGATGCCATGAAACCCAAGGCCTTCAGAATTTTTCTTGCAGATAACTGAGAATTTGTTGCCAACATTTTGAAATAAGTAGTCAGTTGTCTGTGTTTGTCTGGTGTGAGATAAGCCATCTGGGCAGTTGGATTTAAGCTTGCACCCAGGAATATTATCTGTGGGTACAGGTTTTGATTACTGTGTACCCTAGACTTGTCAACAATATTTTTACAAAAGCCAGATGCTGTAGTAGAATGTCCTTGTTCTCCGCTTGAATAAGGCAGTCGTCCAAGTAAGGATATATTTGTATTTCTCTTTGTCTGCAAAATGCAATTACTGGTGCCAGGCACTTTGTGAAGACCCTGGGCGTAGTAGATAAGCCAAAGGGCAGTGCAGAGAATTGGTAGTGCACTGAGCCAGCTTTGAACCTGAGGTATCTTCTGCACGTTTGTCTGATTGGGACATGCAGGTATGCCTCTTACATCTAAAGTCACAAGCCAATCCTTCTTACCCAACATGGGCAGAAGCTGCTGTAGAGTCAACATCTTGAATTTTGGAATATCCAGATGTGTTTAGAGTAAATAGGTCCAGTATAGGTCTTCAGGCTTAGTCTTTTCTGGGTACCAATAACAGTCTTGAATAGAATCCTTGACCCTGCTCTTGTCTTGGTACTTGTTGAATGGCCCTCATGTCCATAAGCGATGAAACTTGTTTTTGTGCCTCTGCCCATTGATTGTGTGGCAGATCTGGCATACTGTTTTGCCTTGGCAGGGTATGAAAGTGGAACCTGTAGCCTTGTGTAATTATATTTAGAACCCATTTGTCCTGGGTGATCATGTGCCAATTTTGTGCAAAAAGTGCTAATTTTCCTCCCAAAGGGGCTGCCAAAAGATAAGTGCTTGGTGCTGGAAGTGGCAAGTCATTGAGACTCTTCTGTATGGCTGTGATTTTTCCTCTCCGCTTTTGGAGGTAGAAGCACCCCATTGTTTAGGCCTGTATGAGCCTTGGGGCTGTGATCTGCCTCTGGGGCATCTGTATCTGCCCCTTTGTGGTCTGACACTGGAAAGGACCAATTTTTTGTAGGCCAGTTCCTGCTAAATCTGGGAGGCTGTACCTGCAAGAAATCCTTGACTGTTTGCATTGATTTAACTTTGTCCTCCATTTTCTTCCACAGCTCTTCTGCTTTAGCACCAAACAAAGTATCATGTTCTAAAGGAGCATCTAATAGTTTTGCTTTAACATGATCCGGCAAATTCTGTTCTTTTAACCAAGCATGCCTTCTAATGACAAAACCTGTAACAGCGGACCTGCAGGAGGCCTCAAGAGAATCAAAACCACATTGCAAAGTATGCTTTCCAACTTGTTCAGCTGCATGCAATAAATCCTGCAGTTCTTCATTGCCTGCACATTCTGTACTTGCTGGCATTTTCTGTTTAAGCAAAGACATAAGATATTGCTGATACTTAAGCATATGAAATTGGCAATTTAAGGCACTTACAGCCAAGGTAGCAGAGGTATAATTTTTTTTTACCCCATCTGTCTAGAGCTCTAGAATCCCTATCAGAGGGGATAAGGTGTTTTGCAGTAGAAGCCTTGACCCCTTTGGGACACAGAGATGGTTTCAGGGTCTGCTGCAGGGTTCTTAGAGAAATTTATGTGAGAGTCAAGAACCCTGTAGAATCTGTCTGGCTTAACCGGAGCTGGTGGTAAAGAGTCTGGAGAAAAACTGGACTCTGAAAATACATAGTTTACAATGTCTAAAACAGGCGGAATAGCCAGGGGCCTGTGCTGGGGCAATAAAAGGAAATCTCTGAGCCTTTCCTTGGATTCTGAGTAGTCTTGGCTCTCCCAGTGAAAATGCTCCCTCACAGTATGCAGTGTTTCCCCAAAAGAATAATCCTCAGGAGAAGCTGAAGGAATAGATTCTTCAGCATCAGTATCCTCATAGGGAGGAATAGGGTAATCCTGTTCAGAGGAGGAATCGGAGGAAATGGAAACCTGGTCTGAAGATTCATACTCTAACTCTTGCCTAGGCCTTTTTTCAGAAGGGGGATGGGAACCTCTGATCAAAGTAATTAGGTCTTCATGCCTAAAAAACAGATGCTTAAAATGGCCGGAGGCCTGTCCAGGTGAATGCTGCACTTGTTTCTTTGTCTTTGGAGCTGCTTTAGCCTTTGCCTTTATAGCTTAAGTAGGTTTTACATATAACTGTGTAGGCCTGAAAACACCATCAGAAGCCGATGCCTGCTCAGCGGCTCCGGGCCCATCTGAGGGAATGATTTCTGTGTGTCCAATACCTTCAGTTTCCAGAGGCCCAGTCAGCTCCACGTGGGAGTCGGAAGAGGCCTGTGGCTCTGAGGTAGCGGGTGTCAGGGGCTGCGAAAGCGCCTCACTGAGAACTGGTGACAGGCCTAGAAGAAGCCTCGTCGGTTTTGGATCTCGGATGCCTGTCCTTTTCTTTTCGTTTTTTGTAAACTCAGGTAGATGGCTGATCCGACTGCATTATATAGCTAAATCTTCTGCCAAAGTAATGAAATGCAAAATCGTACTGACGCTTAATAGTACGTTGGTTAAAAGTGGCACAAAACAGACAACTAGCAACGTTATGATCAGGGCCTAGGCAAGGAATACAGTAAGAATGAAAATCCTTATGAGGTATTTGCTTCCCACAAGAAATACAGTTAACTTTTTCTGACATCTGTCTGGAGCAAGAAAAAAGTTTCCCCAACGGGGTACTTAGCTTTAATGAAGACTTCGGATCTGAAATTCGAATTTGAAAACTTGTAGTCGGCCGACCGGCACTTACAAACTGCTCTTGCTTCGGGCACCGCACGGCAACAAAGACTGAAGAAAATGGCGTTGGTTGCATCTTTTATACCCCTGGCGCACTGATGTCAGGAAAGAGGCGACAGCAACTGACGCTGGACCTAGACTTTGGAACTCAGGCTGACTGCGGGTAGCCTGCCAGCAAGATAACCCAATCGTAATGACTGCAACAGTGAAACATGATGAACATCTAATAGTGCATGTAGCCTGCTCTGAAACGTAGGTATCTTCTGCAAGATTCTCGTATCGGGATGTACAGGTAGGCTTCCTTCAAATCTAGTGTTGTCAACCAGGCATCTTTGCCTAGCATGGGAAGCAGCTGATGAAGAGTTAGCATCTTGAATTTTGGGATTACCAAAAATGTGTTTAGGATAGACAGGTCCAGGATAGGGCACTAGGAACTGTCTTTTCTGGGTACCAGGAAAAGTCTTCAGTAGAAACATTGCCCCCATTCTTCTTCTGGGACAGGTTGAATAGCCCTGATGCTTAACTCATTCCCTCCAGCAGAGCTCTTTTGAGTGTATACCTTTAACTTCCAGTGGGTGTGGCTTCAGCCTTTAAAAAATGAATTTATCACATTACAGTTATAACAAATACTTAAGAGAGATCATATATCAATACAATTGTGTTTACCATCATGTATGCTTCAAGATAAAATTTTCCGATACCTTCTATGTAACATGGTTTTGGAATTATTAATGTAAATATGAACAGGCAATATTTGACGCCTAGAGGAGCAGTAGGAGGTAACTGCAGAAATGACTGTAGACGTCACTTGGCTGTAATGAGAGAGAACTTGCTTTTGAGCCTCTGCCCACTGATTCGGGGGTAGGTCTGGCCAACTGTTTGGGGTTGATAAGGAGTGGAAGTGGAATCTGTATCCTTGGGAAACTATTTAAAACCCATTTGTCCTGGGTAATGAGTTCCCAATTTTTTTGCATGCAGGGCAATCTTTCCCTGTAAAGGGACAGTCAGTTGAGCAGGGCTTGGAAGGTTTAAAGTTAAATCATTGAGGCAGTTTACCATAGGGGTAGGGGTGGGGGTGGGGGGGTCTTACTACTGAATTGGTACTTTCCTGCCTTCTCCAGGCCTTCAGTCCAAACCCAGAACCAGCACAGCCCCCCCCCCCCGCTTAGGCCTGTGAGTACATTGGACTAAAGCCTGGGTGCTCTGCTGGTTCTGGGTTTGGACTGAGAAGGCCTGAAGAAGGCAGGAAAGGACTAATTCTTAGAGGGCCAATGCCTACTAAATCTGGAAGGCTGTACTTGCAGGAAATCTTTAACAGTTTGCATAGATTTAGCTTTTTCCTCCATCTTTTTAAGTACTACTTTTGCTTTGCTGCCAAACAGGCAGTCTTGGTTTAAGGGAGCATCCAGTAATTTAGCTTTAACATGATCTGGCAAAGACTGCTCCTTAAGCTAAGCATGCCTTCTACGTACAGACCCAGTGACAGCAGCCCTGCAAGACGCCTCTAATGAATCAAAACCACATTGCAAAGTACGTTTTCCAACTTGTTTAGCAGAATGCATTAAATCCTGTAAATCTTTTTCTGTTTAAGCAATCAAATAATATGCTGCTGATACTTTAACATATGAGACTGCCCATACATGTCAAGCAGAGCACCTCTTTGGCCCTCTCCAAAAGAAACCTTGATTGGATGGGAGAAAGGAAATTCACCCCAGGGATCACGTCAGTTGCCCTGCTAGACAGGGGTCCAGGGAAGTAAATAGTGTGGTAAGAAATAGCCAGGGAATTGTTATGCCTTGGCTTGTATAGGCCCTAGGGCCGATAGCCTAGTACTAACCTATGAACTTACGAAATGGGCAGTTTAAGGCCCTAATGGCCAAGGTTGCAGAAGTGTACATCTTCTTACCCCATCTATCCAGCTCCCTGGAATCTCTATCAGAGGGGGTAGGATTTTTGGCAGTAGTAGCCTTAATGCCCTTGGGTCCCTGTGAAATGGTCTGAGGATCCGCAGTAGGATTTTTGAAGAGGAACTTGAGAGAGTCAGCAACCCTGTAATATCTATCTGGTTTTCTGGGAGCAGGAGGTAAGGAGTCTGGGGCCAAGCTAGATTCTGAAAAGGCAACAATGTCCAGTACAGGGGGGACAGCTAAAGGCCTGTGTTGAGGCAGGAATAAGAAATCCCTAACCCTTTTCTTAGAATCTAAGAAATCCTGGCTTTTCCAGCGAAAATGCTCCCTAAGTGTATGCAAGGTTTCACCAAAAGAGAAATCCTCTTAAGGGGAAGCAGAGGAAATAGAGTCCTCTGCATCAGAATCCTCATAGGTAGATGAGGATAAATCCTGGTCATCAGAGGAAACAAATTTCAGAATCCTGATCAGAAGAATCATAAGCAAATTCAGTCCTAGGTCTCTTAGATGGGGAAGGTTGGCTTCCCCTGATTAAAGTAATAAGGTCTTCAGCCATTCTTATTTGTGTTTTAGGCACAGAGGCCTGACCATGCGGTCTGGGCGTCTGTTTTCTAGGCATGGTTCAAGTTTTAGGCCTTGAAGAAGAAGATGGTGTCTGTTTAATATGCAAGTCACTAGGCCTGAATACACCCTCAGAAGCCAGTGCCTGCACAGCAGCTCCGGACCCATCCAAGCTAGAGACATCTGCAGGTTCCACAGCTGAAGCATCTCGCAGCATACCGGACTCCGAATGGGTCTCAGTACAGGCCTGTGAATCTGAAGTAGCGGGTATAAGGGGCTGCGAAAGCACCTCACTGATTACCAGCGAACTGGCGACTAGCTTAGGAGAAGCGTTGGCAGCTTTGGACCTAGGCAGCCTATCTCTGCCTTTATCTTTGTGCTTTTTCGGAATGTCAGCAGGCTTACCGATGCCATATCTGGGTAACTGAACAGAGTACCAAAATATTTAGAAGCGTAAATATACAGGTGACTAATAGTTTGCTGTTTAAATAAGGCACAAAACCGACAGCGAAGTACGTCGTGGTCAGGGCCTAGGCAAGGAATACAGTACAAATGAAAGTCTTTGAGGTATTACTTTCCACAAGAAATACAATTGACTTTTACGGACATCGATTAAGAGCAAGAAAAAGTTTCCCCAATGGGGTACTTACCTTTAGTTGAAGACTTCGGTTCTGAAACTCGAAAACAAAAATTTCAGGAGTCGTCCGACTGGCTCTTGCAAACTGCTTCGGCTACCGCACGGCAAGAAAGACTGATGCAATGGTGTCGGCTGCATGCTTTATACCCCTGACGTCATGGAAAATACAGCAACCGAAGCAGGACCCCAGACTTTGATAAGCAGGCCGATTGAGGGCTACTGCAAGCAGATAACCCAAATGTGATGACTGCAATAGTAAAACACGAAGAACATCCACATTGCAAAGTACGTTTTCCAACTTGGTTAGCAAAATGCATTAACTCTTGTAAATCTTTATGTTCTGCACAATCAGGAATCAACATCATTTTCTGTTTAATTAGCTTCATAATATGTTGCTGATACTTTAACATATGAAACTGGCAATTTAAAGCTCCGATGGCCAAGAGTAGCAGAAGTGTATACCTTCTTACCACAGCTGTCTAAAGCCCTAGAGTCCCTGTCTAAAGGGGTAGGGTTTTTGGCGGTTGTAGCCTTAATGCCTTTAGGTCCCTGAAAAATGGTCTCTGGATCCACAGTAGGATTCTTAGAGAGGAGTTTGTAGGAGTCAGGTACTCTGTAATACCGGTCAAGTTTCCTGGGAGCTGGAGGCAAAGTATCACAGGTAAGGCTGAATTCCAAGAAGACATCTACAATTTCCAGAACAGGAGGGATGGCTAGAGGCCTGTGCTGAGGTAAGTTTAAAAATTCCCCGAGTCTCTTTTTGGACTGAGTAGTCCTAGCAGTCCCAGCGGAAATGCTCTCCAACGGTATGCAGGGTTTAACCAAAGGAAAAATCTTCTGGTGGGGAAGCAGAGGGAATGGAATCCTCTGCATCAGAATCCTCATCTGTAGATAAGGGTATGTGTCCAGGTAATCCGAAGGATCAGACTCATGATCTGAAGAATCAGAAGGAAAATCAGTTCTTGGTCTTTCTGTGGGGTGAAGGCTGGCTTCCCCTAATTAAAGTAATAAGAACTACAGCCATTATAAGCCTTTGTTTCTGAGGCTCGTGGACCCGAGAATGGTTTCCTAGGCATAGTGCAAACGCTGGGCCTGAGAAACTCAGTATTTTTTGTTTGAAACGAAGTCTGTTTAATATGAAAATCGGAAGGCCTGAATATACCCACAGAAGCCGGTGCCTACACAGCGGCTCCGGACCCATCCATGGTAGAGAAATCCGCAGGTTCCATATTCGAAGCATCTCGCGGCATACTGGACTCTGAATGGGTCTCAGTAGAGGCCTGCGAATCTGCAGAAGCAGGTGTCAGGCTGTGAAAGCGCCTCACTGAGTACAGGCAGAGTGGCAACTAGCTTAACTGAAGTGCCGTCGGCAGTTTTGGACCTATGCGGTCTGTCTTTATCCTTGTGTTTTTTTGGAAGATCGGTAGTCGGATGGCTTACCGAAGCCATTTCAGAATACAGAGAACAGCAAAAGAATTTAGAGACAAAAATAGCCCGACGATGAATAGTTCGGGCGTTGAACAAGGCACAAAACAGACAGCGAGGAACGTCGTGGTCTAGGCCTAAACAGGTGACACAGTAAGAATGAACATCTCTGTGAGGCATTTGCTTTCCACAGACAAGACAATTGACTTTTTCTGACATCGGTTAGAGCAAGAAAAAAGGATCCCAACGAGGTACTTGTCTTTTAGAAGACTTCAGGTCTGAAACTTGAAAAAGGAAAATCTCAGGAGGCGGCCAATCAGCACTTGCGAACTGCTTCTGCTTCGGACACTGCACGGCAAGAAAAGCGATGTAATAGCGTCGGCTGCATGTTTTATACCCCAGATGTCATGGAAGAAGCGACAGCATCCAACGCAGAAATCCCAAGACTCTGGTATTCAGGCTGACTGAGGGCTACCTGCAGGCAGATAACCCAAATGGGATGACTGCAACAGTGAAACACAAAAAAAAGTGTTGTCTCCGGGGAAAATATCGGAGCTGAGGGGCATCACGGATCCTAGGCTTTTTGGCTGGAGAAGGAAGGTCCGGGGACCTCTTACGTTTGTCTGGGTCTGTGAGATTTTGGCTCACTCGCCTTCTCTCTGCCCCTTTTCCGCTCCACTTACACAGGCTTTGAAATGGGAGGTTGAGTCCCAGCTTGAGAGAGAGGAGAATCAATGGCGAGAGAGGAAGAGGTGGCCACTGCAAGCCACTGTGACTGAAGCCGAGGCAACTGCCTCAGAAGTGGAAAAAAGGCCTTTAATGGCCAACTTAGCCTTCCTGTCCTTGATAGTGCGCGGGCTAAAACCCGCGCATATACAGCAGTCAGTGTTCAGATGGGCAACACCCAAGCACACTACACAAAGTGTGGCCATCTGCAGGAGACAATTTATGGCCACACTCAGTGCACCTTTTGAACACAGGCTCATCAGCCATGCTTCTATCAAAGCCACTCAAACTAGAGGAAGGGAAAAAAGGAGAGAAAAAAATTCCAGTTTTCCCACTCACCATACACTTAAGTCACACAGAACACACTGGGGGGGGAGGGGAAGCAAAGCACACTAACAAACTAATTCTAAACTACAAAAAAGGTTCTACTACACGATGCACCAGTGAGGCGAGAAGAGGGAAGCTACACTAAATACATACTAATATTTCAGAGAAAAAAGCTGCTTAAAAGCAGAAAACCCACTCACTACTCGGAACTCAGGAGATCACGATGCTTCAGCAAGCCAAGGCAAACGAGATCTGGAGGTTGGGGTGTGTTATGGGTAAAGGGAGGAGCTTGGAGCTCAGAGCAGATGCTAGTGAAATTGTCAGCTCGGATCCGACACGGATCCGGTATCCCACAGGTTGAAGACCAAATGAAGTAGACTACTTCAGAATGGACATTTATGGATGGTTTGCAAAAATGAAAACTGCGGTAAGGAAAAAAAAAAAAAAAAAAAAAAAAGAAAATGAACAAAAGAAATTTTTGAAGTAACAAAAACAGAAGACAAATTAGAAGATTAAAAAATTGAGGGCATAAAAGGTTCTGAAATGAGTGAAGACAAAAAATGGGGAGGTAGTAAAAGGAGAAAGTTCTACTGGTAAAAGAAAGAATTTAAAGGGATAAGTACAAAATAAAAACAAAGGAATAAAATGCATAAAAAGAATACAATGCTAAACACTGGGACCTGGTATAATGGTCAAGGTGTTTGACTCAGACACAAGGTATATGCTTGATTCTCACCTTTGGGAAGAAAACTGGTTAGGCTTAGAATGGCCCATTAAGAATGCTAGCCTAGCAATCAGCTACGAACCTATGAAACCACGAATCTAAGGAAAAGGGAAAATGAAAGTTTCAGAGTGCTTTCTGTAAATGTGAATAGTATTAAGACTGTAGCATTAATAGGAATTTTGCAGTGGTGTAATACATGTGATATATGTGTTTACATTAGAAAACAAGATTTTTAATAAATGAGAAAAGATTACAAGCAGAGAAGCTTAGAGGAAAGAATCTGGAATTTGAGAAATGTTCTGGAATAGCTGTATTCTGTACACAGTAGAGAAATTAATTTTAGCAAAAATTGGAAGATTAACCATTGTAGATTTAAAATGGAGGTAAGTATACAGAATTATAACATATGCTCATACTAACTGTGAAGAAAGGGAATGCTCATTTCATCAGATTTTAGACTATATAGCGATAAATATGAATATTATAATAAACGGACTGATTTAAGAGGCAAGCATAAAAGGAACTGATAAGGAAAATGTTAGAAGTTAAAGATATGGTAAGTTAAAACTTTGGGACAAATATTCCTGTGCTTTTTAAAGGGGTATGTATAGAACTGAAAGTTATTCTATAGTATCGGAAGGTTTAGTTACAGGAGAAAGGGAGGTAGTTGAAACAGGATTTTCTGATCATCTTGTAATATAACTAGAGATAAAAGAAAACAAGGAATATATAAAAATAGGCAAAGGTACAAAGGGATAAATAAAGCAGGGAATGAAGAAAAGAAGTTAGTAATACAGTTATGGAAAGATCCTATTACTACAAGAACATTTTAAAAAAACTGGTCTGAATGGTGGATGTTAAAAAAAAAAAAAAAAAAAAAATTCTTAGTTTGTTACAGTGGCAATAGAATGTGAAAAAGTAAAGAAAAATATAAAAACTGATGCTCTGGAAGATTTACAACAGAATGTAAAAGTACTTTCACAAAGAAAAAAATAAAGGAAAATACAATTGTTATGCAAGTAAAGATTTTTTTCAAGGAAAATATAGCGAGTTACTTAAGCAGATTAGTAAAGGAAAACGGTAGTGTAATGACAAAAAATGTAAAAGGAGAAATAGAAAGAACAATTATGAATAGTGCAATATAATATGTTCAAGAAATGTTTACAGAAAAAAGGGTAATGAAAAAACATGGAAAGTGAAACGTTAACAAAAAAAAAACATGATAAAGAGTTGAAAAAGGAGATTTCTTTAAAAGAGTTGCATAAAGTATTAGGACAAGTTAACATAGGTTCAAACTACAGGCCCACATGGAATAGGATATGAAATGTATAACAGTTTAAGGGATTGGCAAAAAAAAAATTAAGATTTTTGAAAGAATGGTTAAATGAAGGTTTTATGTATAAAGAATTATGTAGTGGAATACCTAAACTCGTATGGAAGACGGAACAAAATTAAACTGGAGACCAACAGTAATACAGAAGATCTTTATGAAAATATAAAAAAAATTGAAATTAAAATGGAAATATTATTGAAGATAACCACAGTACAAAGGGCAAGGGTTGTCAAGAATTACTATTGATTGTTAGAGAAATTGGGGATATTATGAAAAGTGAAAAAAATGATAGACGACCTTAATACAGCATTTGACACAATTGGACAAGGAATCTTATGGGTAATAATGAAAGAATATAACAAACGAGAGAGTTAGGAAATTACTTTACTACTATATGCTGACATACATAAAAATAATTTTAAATGGCTAGTTAAGCCAAGAGGTACACACGAGAGTGGTCTAAGACAGGGATGTCCAATGAGTTGCATTAGTTATGAATGAAATAGTATATAAAACAAGTTACAAAATGAAGGAGATGGGTTAAGAATTCCAGTTTTGCTAACATATGCAGATAATTGCAAAACTGGATAAAAAGAGATAAGTTGTACAAATGACTGTCTAGAAAGGATAGAAATGGCATTAAAGAGAAAAGTACAGGTTTAGGTGGTGTAAAATATTTACTCCCAATCTTTACTAATTAATGAAATTTCTATGTCAGGTATAAAATTTGGGAATAAAGATGTAAACAGAATTTAATGGGGGAAAAAAGAAATACAGCAAACTTCTTTTCTAGAGAACATATGAATTATCATTCAGAAAAAAAGGCTTATTTGATAAAATCAGTACTGATGGGAAAATAGCACACTTGGCAAGAATATTTATGTTGCCAACAGTATTTGAAATATAAATTAAAAAAATATCTGCAATAATTCTATGTTTATGTAAATAAAGGAAGTGCGTGCAGTTACAGTGGTATACACTGCTTCATTAAACTTGTACAAAGTGTTACAGTGGACAGCTGAAAAAGATATTAGTATGGCATTTTGGAGTATGGTAAAAATGAGTAAAATAGAAAGTGCATAAATGGAGAAAAACTTACCAAGAAAAAATATTTTTGTGGAAAATAAATTGATATAGAAAATTAAACGTATGGTATAAGAATGGAATAAAACATTACTATGTAAAGCCATGGGAAAATCTAACAGATGAAAAAACTAAAGCTATAAAAATAAGAAGCAAATGGTGTAATCAGAAAGTAGAATGTCAACATTTTTTTGTGGAGACTGGTAAAAGTCAAACTGCCAGTAAAAGGAAATATACCATATAAAATAAAAAAAAGTGACAGAACATGTTTACATTGTCAAGAAAAAGAAATTACGGAACGTGTTTTTGAAAATGTAAATCAGTAAAAAAGTTATGGGGAAACTATGTAAAGATTTTTTGGAAGATAATAAAAGTGGATGAAATGAACAAAAATGGATATTATATGAACATAAGTAAAGAATACGTTAAAAGAACAGATAAAAAGTTATTTATATGGAAAGAATAAATGAAATTACGTTTAATGGTAAATGGATTTTAGCAATAATATTAAGTAAAATCAGATGGTGGTCAAGAAAAAAAGAATGGGGGTCTAACGGGGATGAAAATTTAGCATGACTGTAAAGGAAATTCTGAATATGAATAAACAGATGTGTATATTTGTACACATGTAAATAAGAGTTATTTTTTGCATACCAAAAGGACCCCTACTCTGTTCAATAGCTGTAGTGGGATCTTGTGTCCAACTGAGCTACCACCAACTCAAGCAGATGTGGCCTCTGTTTAACTTCTCATCTGAAGGACAACACTGACAGCAGCACCCCCCCTTACGTTACACTGAAGCATTAGTAACAGATCTACCTGGGGAGGTAATAGAATTTTCAGCCTTCTGCACCAAAGCCAAGCATGCACTGCAAAGTCAGTTCATGCAGTACTCCTGGCTGACTTTCTTACTCACTACAGCTCATTTTTGTCTCTCACTCTCCAGACTAATTTTTTTAACCTCCCTTCAGTTTTTTTGGTTTATTCTTTCCCTTCCCTTTATATACCTAGTCTCCCCTCACATTTTTGCTATTATCCTCCTCCTCCCCTTTCTTTTTCACATCTCTAACTCGCATCACAAACCACTCCCCTCTTACCCCTTACTCGACCCTATCACTTACATCTGTCACCACTTTCCTTCCTGTCAACCTAAAAACATCTTCCGTTTCCTTACAGGTTCAAAGGCAAGTACAAGGCTAGCTGACCTTCTTTTGGACTGTTTAAAGCCTAGCCAATTCCCCTTAGGAGGGCTCAAACACTGTACTACTTATCAGTGAGTTAAACATATTAATTATTATGCTAACCCCCTCTACCTCGTCACCATAACCCTCAGGTTAAGACTTGTTCTTTCTCATCAATCTTCACTGGCATAATTTTACCCCTGGATTATATACCAATTTTATGTTTTTATTTAGTTTTTTTTGATTGTATCAAATATTTTTCAAATGTTTTTTCACCCTGTGGGACTTTTCTCCCCTAGCCACCATTGAAAAATGGCGTTTGTTCAGTCAGACTTCCACAGTCATCAAATGTTAATCATACAGATTTTCCCAGAATGCACAGAATTTTCACTCATGTTTGGTCCGTTTTTCATAAAAACTTTTTTTGGCAATTCATCAGCAAATTATTAAAGATTAGTCAGAAAATGACAAACATTTCAGCTTCAGACTTCATACTCTTCAGAAAATTCATCCTAATACAAAATATGCTATGCTATCAACTTTCTAAGTTTGCAAGAGAAATATTTAAAACTTGTCCCTATTTTAGGGCTTTGTCTCCCCATTTTGTCCAGATTTCTTGCTCTAAGAGCTTGAGAGGTATGCGACTCAAATATTTAGCACCCATTTGTCTAATACAATCTGTTGCCAAAGAGAATGTTGAAGATTCAGACGTTCTGGAAGGGGGGGGGGGTCAAAGTCCCTTACATAGACATTCTAACTTACTGACTGTCCTTTGTTCTGGAGAGTTCCTGCTCTATCACATCACTACAAGTGTTTTCTAATGTGTTATTTACCAGAATTTTGCCAAGATTGTCCATTCAGTTTCTTGCCAAAATTAGACAAGGGAAAGTACAGTTGTGTACCTACCATAAATGTAGATGTTAGAGTATTACATGTTGCAGTCATTACTCTTGGGTTATCCTGCTGGCAGGCTACCCGCAGTCGGCCAGAATTCCAAAGTCTAGGTCCTGCGTCAGTTGCTGTCGCCTCTTCCCTGACGTCAGTGCACCAGGGGTATAAAAGATGCAGCAGACGCCATTTTCTTCAGTTTTTCTGGCCCCAGATGTCAGGTGCCCCTAAACTGGAAGGCTGAAATAATATGCCAATAAAAATACATGCACAAAAATAACATGTCCTTCATCTACAAACAAATGCACCAAGAAGGTTGTATAGGATAGAGAAGTGCAGATAAGCCCCAGCAAGGAAAAGGGGGATGATGGGTGGGTAACCCAGACTGCAACAGTGAATATACTCGAGCATCTACATTTATGGTAGGTACACAACTGTACTATGCTCATCATGTTTCACTGTTGCAGTCATTACTCTTGGGTTGAATCCCAAAGCTGAGGTAGGGTGGCTGGGCTAAATAGGATTAGGAGAGGCTATGAGGTCCTGCAGAACTGCACAAAGCCTGCTCTGGACTTAGAGTAAAGAGGTAAGTGGTAGTGCTTTGTGAAGGTGTGCACTGAACTCAAGTTGCAGCCTCTAAGATTTCTTTGGTTGGTACTCTGAGGAAGGCTGCTGAAGTGGCTGCTGCTCTGGTGGAATGAGGCCTAATGTCCTTAGGGATTTGCCATGCTGAAAATAGCAGAAACGGATGCAATCCATTTAGAAATAGTCTGTTTTGAGATAGCCTTTCCTTGTGAACCTGCAGCATATGACACTAAAAGTTGCTCAGTCTTTCTGAAAGCTTTAGTTTTGTCCAAGTAGAATCTTAACTGCCTGTGTATGTCCAAAGAATGCAGAATTTCCTCACCCTTGTTCTGTGGATTAGGATAAAAGGTTGGCAAGTGAATGGTTTGATTGAGGGCCACACTGGACACCACCTTAGGCATAAATATAGGGTTCGTACTCAGAGAAACCCTGTCTGGATGGAAAATGATGAAAGGTTCCACAGCCATGAGTGCTTGTAGCTCTGAGACTCGCCTTGCAGAGGTTATTGCTAGGAGCAGATCTGTTCTCCAAGATAAGTATTTTATATCTGCTGTTGATGGTGGCTCGAAAGGAGGCAGTGTGAGTTTTTCCAAAACATAATTGAGGTCCCAGGCAGGAATTAGTGCTCTCCTTGGAGGCCTAATGTTTTTGGCCCCTCTGAGGTACTGCCTTATTAAAGGATGAGAAAAGATAGGTGGCTAAGTATTGTAATGGGCTGAAATTGCAAAGGCATGAATCTTAATAGATGAGAAAGAAAGGCCTTTGTTTAGCATCTCGGTTAGGTATTGTAAAATCTCAGAGATATTTGGCACACACGTGTCTATGCCTTGTTCCCGGTTCCAAGCAGAGAATCTCTTCCATTTTTCTGCATAAGATTTTCTGGTACTGGGCCTCCTGGCCTCCAAGATAACATCCATAGCAGCTTTTGAAAGAGGAGTGTTCTGAATGGCTACATTATCCGCCATGCTGCCAGATTTAAGGTCCTGAGTTGCCTGTGCAGGATCAGACTGCTTTGTTGGGTCAGCAAGTGAGAACTTTGAGGAAGTATCCATGCTGGACCTTGAGACAAGCTCTTCAGGATTGGGTACCAGTGCTGTCGTGGCCAGTCTGGTGCAATCAGTATCATTTTTGGCTTCTCTTGTCTGACCTTTAGGAGTACCCTGGGAAGGAGAGGCAAAGGGGGAAAGGCATATACTGTTAGATTTTTCCAGCTGAAGGATAGGGCGTCCACTTTCCATGCTTGTTTGTGATAAATTCTTGTGCAAAATCTCTGCAATTGGCAGTTGTGAGGGGAGGCAAATAGATCTATGTCTGGGCATCCCCATTTCCTTATTATCATGCTGAAGACTTGCGGAGCCAGTTTCCATTTGTGGGGATTCATGAGGTTTCTGCTTAGCTCGTCTGCCAGAGTATTTGTTTTTCCTGGCAGGAATTGTGCTTGCAGGTGAACTTGAAAAGCCAATGCTGTGTCCCATAAAGTCATTGCTTGTCTGCAGAGGGGATAGGAATATGTACCTCCCAGTTTGTTTATGTACCACATGACTGTAGTGTTGTCTATCAGTAACTGTCCTGGATGAAGTAGGTCCTTGAAAGCTGTCAGGGCATTTTGAACAGCTAGCATCTCTTTTTGATTGATGTGAAGATGCATCTGGTTTGCAGGCCATGTGCCCTGAATACATTTTCCTGCCATATGGGCCCCCCAGGAATAATCTGATGCATCCGTTGTCAGTGTTTGTCTGGCTGGGGGTAAACTGAATGGCAGGCCCTCGTTGTGGTGACAGGCTTCTGCCCATCATCAAAACTCCTGTTGCAGGCAGGGAATGAAGTGCAATTACTGTCTCCAGGCTGTGGCAATGTTGAGTCCAAACACTTTTTAGATACCATTGTAGTTTCCTCATATGCAGTCTGGCATATGGAATTAGTAAGAATGCAGGATGCCATGAAACCCAAGGCCTGCAGGATATTCCTTGCAGATAAGTGGGTTTTTGTTGCCAAACTCTTGAAGTAAAGTAGTCAGTTGCTTTTGTTTGTGTGGCGTGAGACGAGCCATCTGGGCAGTTGTATTTACGCTTGCACCCAGGAATATTATCTCTTGAGAGGGCACTAGTTTTGATTTCTTTTCGTTTACTGTGTACCCTAGGCCAGTCAGTAATCTTTTTACAAATGCCAGATGCTTTAGTTGAATGTCTTTGTTCTCTGCTTGAATTAGGCAGTTGTCCAAGTAGGGGTATATTTGAATTCCTTGTCTGCAAAACGCAATTACTGGTGCCAGGCATTTTGTGAAGACCCTGGGCGCAGTAGATAAGCCAAAGGGCAGTGTAGAGAATTGGTAATGCATTGAGCCAGCTATGAATCTGAGGTATCTTCTGCAAGATTGTCTGATTGGGACATGCAGGTATGCCTCTTTTAGGTCCAAAGTTACGAGCCAAGCTTTCTTGCCCAGCATGGGCTGTAGCTGCTGTAGAGTCAACATCTTGAATTTTGGAACTTCCAGAAACATACTTAGTATAGACAGGTCCAGTATTGGTCTCGAGGTTTTGTCCTTTCTGGGTACTAGGAAAAGTCTGGAGTAAAATCCTTGATCCTGCTCTTGTGGTACATGCTGAATGGCCCTCATATCCATGAGGGCTGTAATTTGTTTTTGTGCCTCTGCCCATTGATTGTGTGGCAGGTCTGGCATACCTTTTGACCTTGGTAGAGTGTAAAAATGGAACCTGTAGCCTTGGGACACTATGTTCAGGACCCATTTGTCTTGGGTAATCCTTTGCCAATTTGATGAAAAAAGTGCTATTTTTCCCCCTAAGGGGGCTGCCAAAAGAAAAGTGCTTGGATCTGGTAGAGGAAAGTTATTGGAACTGTTTTCTAAAAGGTTGTGATTTGCCTTCTCCGCTTTTGGAGGTAGGAGCACCCCATCGTTTAGGCCTGTATGAGCCTTGGGGCTGAGGTCTGCCTCTGGGACGCCTGCATCTGCCTCTGTGGTCTGACACTGGAAAAGGCCAATTTTTTGAAGGCCAGTTTCTGCTAAACCTGGGTGGCTGTACCTGTAAGAAATCCTTGACTGTCTGCATGGATTTTGTTTTATCCTCCATTTTTTTCAACACCTCTTCTGCTTTAGAACCAAAGTATCATGCTGTAATGGTGCATCTAATACTTTTGCTTTAACATGATCAGGAAGATTTTGTTCCTTTAACCGAGCATGCCTTAACCAAGCATGCCTTCTAATAACAGAACCTGTAACAGCGCCCTGCAAGAGGCCTCCAGAGAATCATAACCACATTGCAAAGTATGCTTTCCCACTTGTTCAGCTGCATACAATAAATCCTGCAATTCCTTGTTCTCTGAACATTCAGTATTTGTCAACATTTTCTGTTTAAGCAGTGACATTAAATATTGCTGATATTTAAGCATATGAAACTGACAATTTAAAGCCCTTACGGCCAGGGTTGCAGAAGTGTAGACTTTTTTCCTCCGTCTGTCTAGACACAGTACAGTTTTGTACCTACCATAAATGTAGATGTCCGACAGGTATGCATCTGCAGTCCTTACATATGGGTTGTCCTGCCTCAGGCAGCCCCTTGGTCGGCCGGATTCCAAAGTCTGGGTCCAGCGTCGGCTGATGTCGCCCCCTTTCCCGACGTCAGAACACATGGGATATAAAAGCGTCAGCCGACGCCATCTTTCTCAGTTTTTCTTGCCCCAGATGCCAGTTGCCCTCTAAGTAAGGCTAAATTTGGAGAGATGAAAAAAATTCCAAACATGTACAGCAATAAAAAACAAATACACCATAAAAGATAACCCCAGCTAGCTACAATGAGGGATGGGTACCCAAAGTATACCACAGAGGGGTAGGAGGGAGGGAAAGCCTGACTGCAGATGCATACCTATCGGACATCTACATTTATGGTAGGTACAACTGCGGGCCTCAAGGATAATGTCTTTAACCCTTTGGGATAAATCTGGGTTAGTTGTTCTTAATGTAATGTTCCAGGCAGTCAGCTGCAGAGTTTTCAGGTTTGGATGCAGGGTGTTGTAGCCGCTCTGAGTTAACAGCAATGGGATCAGGGGTAGTTGTCCACATTTGTCCCAGAGACATGCTCCTCAGTAATGGGTACCAATGTTGTCTTGGCCAGTCTGGAGCTATCAGAATGATCCTTGGACGTTCCTCTTTGATTTTCAGTAGTACCTTGTGCATCAAAGGAAGCGGTGGGAATGCATATGCTGTCAGGCTTTTCCAACTGAAGGATAGAGAGTCCACCTTCCAAGCAAGTGGGTGGTATGTCCTTGTGCAGAATTTCTTGAGCTGGTGATTGAGCGGGGATGCGAATAGGTCTATCTGTGGTAGTCCCCATTTCCTTGTGAGGGCCTTGAAGATGTCCGGGTGTAGCATCCATTCGTGAGCATCCGAGGTAGTTCTGCTTAATATGTCTGCTAGGATGTTTTCTTTTCCCGGTACAAAAATTGCTTGTAACTGAATGTTGTAGCTCAGAGCCATATTCCATAGGTCCAGTGCCATCCGGCATAGAGGGTATGAATGAGTGCCTCCCTGTTTGTTGATGTACCACATGACTGTGGTGTTGTCTGTCCTTATCAACTGGCCTTCTTGGAGGAATGGTCTGAAATTCTGGATTGCCAGTTTTACTGCCAGCATTTCCTTTTGATTTATGTGCAGGTGCAGCTGATCTTGAGTCCATAAGCCTTGTATGCACTTGTCCAGCATGTGGGCCCCCCAACCGAGGTCTGAGGCGTCCGTTGTGATGGTTTGGCTTGGTTGAATGCTGTGGAAGGGCAAACCTGGGTTTGACTGACATGCCTGAGCCCACCATAGGAACTCTGGTTTCAGGCATGGGATTAGTAGTATTTCGGTTTCTAGGCTGTGCCTGTGTTGAGACCATAAATTCTTCAGGTACCACTGTAGCTTTCTCATATGTAGTCTGGCATGAGGGACCAGGATTATGCAGGATGCCATGAAGCCCAAGGCCTGCAGTACTTTCCTTGCTGTTAGTTGGCTCTGCTTTGTTAATGCCAAGAAGTAGAGGAAGTTGTTCTTGTTTTTCTGCAGTTAGGAATGCCATCTGTTTTGTTGTGTCCAATTCTGCACCTAAGAAGGTTATTCTTTGGGATGGAATCAGTCTTGATTTTTTTATATTGACTGTATATCCCAGGGCTTGCAGTAAGTAAATGACTCTTTGTAAGTCTTCTGTTAGCTTGTTTCTGTTGTCCGCTTGTATCAGGCAGTCGTCCAGGTATGGATATATTTGGATTCCCTGAAGCCTGCAGTGAGCAATTACTGATGCCAGGCATTTCGTGAACACTCTGGGCGCAGTAGATAAGCCAAAGGGCAATTGCTGAGAATTGATAATGCTCTGATCCTGCAAGAAATCTGAGGTATCTTCTGCAATTTGGTCGTATGGGAATGTGCAGGTATGCCTCCTTGAGATCTAGAGTCACCAGCCAAGACTCCTTGCCCAGCATGGGAAGAAGTTGCTGTAGGGTCAGCATTTTGAATTTTGGAACAATGATGAATGTGTTTAAAGCGGACAGGTCGAGAATAGGCCTCCAGTTTTTCTCTTTTCTTGGTACCAAGAAGAGTCTGGAGTAAAATCCCTTTCCTTGTTCCATAGATGGTACCCTTTCCACAGCTCTCATTTTTGCTAATTGAGCTATTTGTTTTAGAGCTTCTGTCTTTTGATTTGGTGGTAGGTTTGGCATTACTCTTTTTGCTGGTAAAGTATGGAAATGAAACCTGTAGCCTTGGTCTATAGTTTGCAAAATCCACTTGTCTCTTGTGATGCAGTGCCAGTTTTTTGAAAATAAGGCTAACTTTCCGCCTAAGGGTGCTGCTATTTGTTCCCTGGTAAGCGGTGCCAGAGCCAAGTCACTGTGATTGTCCTGTTGCAGTGGTAGTAGTTGTGTCTGTGCCTCGCTGGTTGTTACCTTGCCACTGGCGTCCCCTATAGGCACCTCCTCTGGATTGGTTTCTGCCTCTAACGCCTATTCCTGCCTCTCTGTGTTTTAGAGGAGTCTGGAAAGGACCAATGTTTGGAAGGCCAGTTCCTGCTAAACCTTGGAGGCTGAACCTGTAAGAAATCTTTCACTGTTTGTACAGATTTCTGCCTTCTCTTCCATTTTCTTCAGTACCTGCTGAGCAGGAGAACCAAATAAATTGACCTTATCCATAGGAGCATCTAATAGTTTTGCTTTAACATGATCCGGCAAGACCTGTTCTTTCAACCATGCATGCCTTCTGATAACTGTGCCAGTCATGGCTGATCTAAAGGAAGCCTCCAGTGCATCATAGCCACATTTTAACAAATGGTTACTAACCTGCTGAATGTTATGCACCATTTCAAGAACATATTTCTTATCTAGAGTGTCATCAGAGGACAGTTTCTTAGTTAACTGATCAAGCATAAACTCCTGGTATTGGATCATATGAAACTGACAGTTCAATGCCCTAGCTGAGAGAGTAGCAGAGGTGTATACTTTTTTACCCCATCTCTCCAAGGACCTGGATTCCCTTTCAGAGGGGAGGGGATTTTTAACTGAGGTCGAAGCTACTGCCTTAGGCCCCTGGGAGATAGTCTCGGGATCTGCAAAAGGGGTCTTGTATAAATGGTGATGTGTGTCCGGGACCCTGTAGAACCTATCGGGCTTAGCAGGGGCTGGAGGTAAAGTATCAGGAGCAGTGCAAGCATAATTAAATGCATCATCTACAACAGGAAGAACTGGAGGTATAGCTAAAGGCCTATGTTGTGGTAAATGCAAAAAAGTCCTAAGCCTTTTCCTTGAATCTGAGAAATCTTGCCCCTGCCATTGAAATTGCTCCCTCATAGCATGCAAGGTTTCCCCAAAGGAAAATTCCTCTGGTGGAGAGGCAGAAGGAATAGATTCCTCAGCATCGGAATCTTCATAAGGAGAAAAAGGAGCCTCTGGATGGTCTGTATTGTCTGAATCATCAGAAGAATCATCTGAGGACACTGGTTCAGGGGGCTCTGCTCTAGGTCTCTTTTCTGGAGGAGGTTGAGAGGCTCTGTCTGGATGAGGTTGGGATCCCCTT
Organism: Protopterus annectens; assembly: GCF_019279795.1. Lineage (NCBI taxonomy): Eukaryota > Metazoa > Chordata > Ceratodontiformes > Protopteridae > Protopterus > Protopterus annectens. The sequence goes on along the minus strand of NC_056733.1, from coordinate 1,121,407,331 downwards.
ATTAAAGAGATGAGATCCTCTGCCAGAGTAAGCATTTGGGAACTGGAGCTGGGCCTGTGAGAGGGGGGCTTAACAGGCACGGACTTAGAAGTTTTGGCTGCTTTAGCCCTGGCAAAGGCCTTTATGGACATGGCTGCAGGAGGCCTAGCAGCACCACGTGCAGGGGTTGAAACATCCAAGGAGATAGTGTCCGATAACTCTTGTGAAACCACAGTAGCAGGCTGGATTTCAGAGGCCAATTCAACCAGGTTAGAAGGGGCCTCGGTAGTAGTCATGGATTCGGCTGAAATTAGAACCGCTTGCTCGGTTTCGGCCGAAACAGAGACACTCGCGGTTTGCTTAACCGCGGTTTCGGCTGAAACCGCGAGTGTCGGTCCTTTTCTTTGCGTTTCTTAGCAACTTGTGAAGTCGGAGGATCCGACGGCATAATGTACGCGAAATCTGAGCCGAAAAACTGTTCAGCAAACTCCGACCGACGTCTAAGCGTCGGTCGGTTGAAAGAAGCACAGGCTAAACAAGCTGCTACGTCGTGGTCTGGGCCTAAACAAGGTAAGCAGTAAGAGTGGAAATCTTTGAGGTATTTGTTTCCCACAAGTTAAACAGTTATTCACTTTTTCTGACATCGGCTGAGGCAAGAAAGAGTCCCCAACGGGGTACTTAGCTTTTTAGAATTCTTCGAAGTAGTATTCGGTAGTAGTAATCTCTGGATCTGACCGACCGGCACTTGCGAACAGCTTCTGCTTCGGGCGCCACGCGGCAAGAAAGACTGAGGAAAATGGCGTCGGCTGATGCCTTTATACCCGAATAAAGTACAGTTTTGTACCTACCATAAATGTAGATGTCCGAACTGGATAGCATCTGCAGTCATAACAACTGGGTTGTCCTGTCGTCAGGCAGCCCTTCAGTCGGCCGGATTCCAAAGTCCGGGTCCGGCTTCGGCTGATGTCGCACTTCACCCGACGTCATCTCTGTTGGTCTTCGGGTATAAAGGCATCAGCCGACGCCATTTTCCTCAGTGTTTCTTGCCCCAGATGCCAGTAGCCCTCTTGAAGGCTAAAATTTGGATAGATGCCAATGTTTCCAAAAGATAGAGGTAAACACAAAAATAAGCATGTATGTACATATATACAAACAAATACACCATAAAGACTCCCCACCAGCTAGCTATTAGGAGGGTAAACACCCTAGGAGTACCACAGAGGGAAGGAGGAGGTAATCCTGACTGCAGATGCTATCCAGTTCGGACATCTACATTTATGGTAGGTACAAAACTGTACTATGTCCTTCATGGATGCATCTGCAGTCATAACAACTGGGTAGAATACCATAGCCAACTAGCGGAGGAGGATAAAAGTAGATTATGGTGTGTTTAGGATCCCTTGCAGTACAGCAGTGGCAAACCCTGCTCGGGATCTGGAATATAGAGGCAAATTATAATGCTTGGCAAATGTATGCACGGAGGTCCAAGTAGCCGCCTCAATAATGTCTTTGGTTGCCACTCCTCGTAAGAAGGCTGTGGTAGTGACTGTTGCCCTTGTAGAATGAGGTCTTATGTTCTGTGGAATTGGTTTTCCATGGAAGGAGTAACAGAATCGTATGCAATTTCCTATCCATTTGGAGATTGTCTGTTTGGAAATAGCTTTTCCTTCCCTTCCTGTTGCATAGGCTACAAAAAGTTGGTCAGTCTTTCTGCTACTTTTTGTTCTGTCCAAGTAGTAGCGTAGCTGTCTATGTACATCCAAGGTATGCAGTATTCTTTCCCCTCTGTTTTGTGGGTTGGGAAAGAAGGTAGGTAGGTGGATTGCCTGGTTTAAAGACACTCTGGATACCACCTTAGGCATAAATGTAGGATTAGTCCTCATGGACACTATCTTGGTGGAAGATTAGGAAGGGTTGCACTGCCATTAAGGCCTGTAGTTCTGAAACCCTCCTTGCTGAAGTAATTGCCAGTAGGAAAGCAGTTTTCCATGACAGGTGTTGTAGGTCTGCTGTTGCTGCTGGTTCAAAGGGTGATAGTGTCAACTTTTCTAGCACAAAGTTTAAGTCCCAAGCTGGTAATGGTGGTTTCCTTGGAGGTTTTACATTCTTGATTCCTCTGAGGAACTGCCTGAGCAAAGGTGAAAAAACAGGTGGATCAAAGCTGTATTCTGCTGAAATAGCTGATGCATGTATCTTGATGGAGGGGTAGGACAGGCCTGAATGAAGAAGTTCGGCCAGATACTCCAGAATGTTAGGCATATCTATGTTTGACATCTTTTCCTCTTTCAGTACTCCAAATGACAAACCTTTTCCATTTTCCAGCATAGTTCCTTCTTGTTGAAGGTCTGCGTGCTTCAAGAATAATGTCTTTAACTCTTTGGGAAAGTTCTGGATTAGCTGCTGCTATGTGATGTTCCATGCAGTCAGTTGCAACGTTTTCAGGTTTGGATGTATGATGCTGTAGTTGTTCTGAGTTAACATCAAAGGCATCAGGGGTATTGGCCACATATTGTTCGAGACATGCTCCTCAGCAGTGGGTACCAGTGTTGTCTTGGCCAGTTTGGAGCTATCAGGATTATCCTTGGGCGTTCTTCCTTGATTTTTAGTAGTACTTTGTGTATCAAGGGAAGAGGTGGGAATGCATATGCTGTTAGGCCTTTCCAGCTGAAGGAGAGCGAATCCACTTTCCATGCTAGTGGGTGGAATGTCCTTGTGCAGAATTTTTGAGCTGGTGATTGAGAGGTGATGCGAATAGATCTATCTGAGGCATTCCCCATTTCTTTGAGATGGTCTTGAAGATGTCCGGGTGCAGCTTCCATTCGTGGGCATCCGATGTGGTTCTGCTTAATATGTCTGCTAGAGTATTTTCTTTTCCGGTACAAATATTGCCTGTAACTGGATGTTGTAGCTGAGTGCCAGGGTCCACAGCTCCAAAGTCATTCTGCATAGGGGTATGAATGAGTGCCTCCCTGTTTGTTGATGTACCACATGACTGTGGTGTTGTCTGTCCTTATCATCAACTGGCCCTCTTTGAGAAATGGTCTGAACTTTTGGATTGCCAGTTTTACTGCCAGCATTTCTTTTAGGTTGATGTGCAGGTGAAGTTGATCCTGTGTCCACAATCCTTGCACGCATTTGTCCAGCATGTGGGCCCCCATCCTAGGTCTGAAGCGTCTGTTGTGATGGTCTGGCTTGCTTGACATCTGCGAAAGGGTAGGCCTGGGTTTGACTGGCATGCCTGAGCCCACCATAGGAACTCCTGTTTTAAGCATGGAATTAGTGGGATTTCTGTTTCTAGGCTGTGTCTGTGTTGGGACCATAAATTCTTTAGGTACCACTGTAGTTTTCTCATATGTAGTCTGGCAAATGGGACCAAGATTATGCATGATGCCATGAAGCCCAAGGCCTGCAGTACTTTTCTTGCTGTTAACTTGTTCAGTTTTGTTAGTGCCAAGAAGTAAGGAGGGAGTTCTTTTTGTTTTTCTGTAGTTAGGAATGCCATTTGTTTTACTGTGTCCAATTCCCAGCCCAAGAATGTTCTTGTTTGGGATGGTATCAGCCTTGACTTTTGTAAATTGACTGTGTATCCCAGTGCTTGTAGCAAGTAAATGACCCTTTGTAAATCTGTTGTCAGCTTGCTTTTGTTGTCCCCTTGTAGCAGGCAGTCGTCCAGGTATGGGTAAATTTGAATTCCCTGTAGTCTGTAATGGGCGATTACTGATGCCAGGCATTTTGTGAATACGCTGGGCAGTAGATAAGCCAAAGGGCAATGCTGAGAATTGATAGTGCTCTGATCCTGCAAGAAATCTGAGGTATCTTCTGCAGATTGGTCGAATGGGGACGTGCAGGTATGCCTCCTTGAGATCTAGAGTTACCAGCCAACACTCCTTGCCCAGCATGGGAAGAAGTTGCTGTAGGGTCAGCATTTTGAATTTTGGGACAATGATGTATGTATTTAAGGTGGACAGGTCGAGAATTGGTCTCCAACTTTTTTCCTTTCTTGGAACTAGGAATAGTCTGGAGTAGAACCCTTTCCTTGCTCTGCTGTTGGCACTCTTTCCACAGCTCTCATGTTTGCTAACTCCATTATCTGTTGTAGAGCCTCCGTTTTTTGATTTGGAGGTAGATTTGGCATTCCTCTTTTGACTGGTAAAGTGTGGAAGTGGAACCGGTAACCTTGATCTATGGTTTGTAAAATCCACTTGTCTTTTGTTATGTGGTGCCAGTTCTTTGAAAATAAGGTTAACTTTCCGCCTAGAGGAGCTGCTATTTGTTCCCTGGTAGGCGGATTTAGGGTTAAGTCACTGTGGTTGTGTTGATGTAGTGGCAGTGGTTGTGTCTGTGCCTCTGTTGTTACCTTGCCACTGTCGTCCTCTGTAGGCACCTCCTCTGGATTGGTTTCTGCCTCTGGAACGTCTATTCCTGCCCCTTTGAGATCTTGTGGAGTCAGGAAAGGACCAATTTTGGCAGGCCAGTTCCTGCTAAACCTTGGGGTTGAACCTGCAAGAAATCTTTAACCGTTTGAACAGATTTTGCCTTTTCTTCCATTTTCTTCATAACCTGCTGGGCAGGTATACCAAACAAACTTGTCTTATCCATAGGAGCATCTAGCAACTTAGCTTTAACATGATCCGGTAAAGCTTGCTCCTTTAGCCATGCATGCCTTCTTATCACTGTGCCAGTCATGGCTGATCTAAATGAAGCCTCCAGTGCATCATAGCCACATTTTAAGGAATGGTTACTAACCTGTTGTATGTTATTTACCATTTCTAATACATATTTCTTATCAAGAGATTCATCAGTGGTTAGCTTTTAGTTAACTGATCAAGCATAAACTCTTGGTATTGTATCATGTGAAACTGACAGTTTAAAGCTCTAGCTGAGAGAGTAGCTGAAGTGTAGACCTTTTACCCCATCTGTCTAATGACCTTGCTTCCCTTTCAGAAGGAATAGGGTTTTTAGCTATGGTCGCGGCTACTGCCTTGGGACCCTGGGATATAGTTTCGGGGTCTGCAAGTGGGGCCTTGTAAAGGTGGTGATGAGTATCTGGCACCCTGTAAAATCTGTCTGGTTTGGCAGGGGCTGGGGGTAAAGAATCTGGAGCGGAGCAGACATCATTGAAAGCATCATCCACCACAGAGAGAACAGGAGGTATAGCTAAGGGCCTGTGCTGTGGAAGGTGCAGAAAGGTCCTAAGTCTTTTTCTGGAGTCTGAAAAATCCTGTTGCTGCCATTGGAACTGCTCTCGCATGGCATGCAAGGTTTCCCCAAAGGAGAATTCTTCTGGTGGGGAAGCTTCAAAATTGGAGAAAGGAGCCTCTGGCTGGTCAGTTATGTCTGATTCATCAGCAGAATCATCAGAGGACACTGGCTCAGGGGGCTCTGCCCTAGGTCTCTTCTCTGGGGGCTGAGAGGCCCTGTCTGGGTGAGATTGAGATCCTCTAATTAATGAAATTAAATCTTCTGCCAAAGTAAGCATTTGAGAACTAGAAGAGGGCCTGGTTGTGGGGGGTTTAACAGGCACTGTTTTAGTAGTCTTGGCTGCTTTAGCCCTGGCGAAGGCCTTAATGGACATGGCTGCTGGAGGCCTAGCAGCACCACGTGCTGGGGTAGAGACATCCAAGGGAATGGTGTCTGATAAGTCAGTGGCAACCACCATAGTGGATAAAATTTCTGAGGCCGATGCAAGAGTGGTAGCAGGGGCCTCAGTTGTAGAGATAGATTCAGCTGTACTTTGATCAGTTTTCTCGGTTTCGGCGAAACAGAGACACTCATGTTTGCTTAACCATGGTTTCGGCGAAACCGCGGACCGCGATGTTGGTCTTTATCTTTGCGTTTTGGCAGATTGGGTAGTCGGAGGATCCGGCGGCATAATGTACGCAAAATCAGAACCGAAAAACTGTTCTGCAAACTCCGACCGGCGCCTAAGCGTTAGGTCGGTTGAAAAGCACAGGCCGAACAGGCTGCTACGTGGGCTGGGCCTAAACAAGGCAGACAGTAAGAGTGGAAATCTTTATGAGGTATTTGTTTCCCACAGGTTAAACAATTATTAACTTTTTCTGACATCGGCTGAGGCAAGAAAGAGTCCCCAACGGGTACTTAGCTTTAGAAGTCTTCAAGTAGTATTCGGTAGAAGTAATCTCTGGATCCGACCGACCGGCACTTGCGAACAGCTTCTGCTTGAGCGCGCGGCAAGAAAGACTGAGGAAAATGGCGTCGGCTGATGCCTTTATACCCGAAGACCAACAGAGATGACGTCGGGTGAAGTGCGACATCAGCCGAAGCCGGACCCGGACTTTGGAATCCGGCCGACTGAAGGGCTGCCTGACGACAGGACAACCCAGTTGTTATGACTGCAGATGCATCCATGAAGGACATCTGCGCAATGACGTCGGGTGAAGTGCGACACCAGCCGAAGCCAGACCCAGACTTTGGAATCCGGCCGACCGAAGGGCTGCCTGACGACAGGACAACCCATTTGTAAAGACTGCAGATGAATCCTTGAAGGACATCAGTGTTGTACTCTGCTGAAATTGCTGAAGCATGAATCTTTATGGAGGAATAAGAAAGGCCATTATGGAGCATTTCAGCCAAGTATTCCAGGATATGTGGGATGCTCATCACTGTCGGATCTTCCAGGTACGAAATCTTTTCCATTTTGCTGAATATGCTTTTCTTGTGGAAGGCCGCCGGACTTCCATGAAGATATCCTGTATCCTCTTGGATAGTTTATCCTGGCGAGGAGTCGAGGAATCTTCCAGGCTGTTAGCTGTAAGGTATTTAGGCTGGAGTGCAGAGTCTTGTAATTGTGCTGTGTCAGAAGTGGCCATTGTAGTAGAGGCCAAGGTTTCGTGTGTGACATGCTCCTTAACAGTGGGTACCAGTGTTGTCTTGGCCAGTCCGGAGCTATCAGAATTACTTTTGGTTGCTCTGTCCTGATCTTCAGTAAGACCTTGGTCATTAATGGCAGCGGTGGGAATGCATTACTGTTAGAGCATTCCAGCTGAAGGAGAGGGCGTCCACTTTCCATGCTTTAAGATGGTATGTCCTTGTGCAGAATTTCCTCAGCTGATGGTTGTGGTGGGAAGCAAAAAGATCTATGTCTGGCCTTCCCCATGCTTGTGTTATCTGGAGAAAGATATCTGGGTGCAACATCCATTCGTGTGGATCCATGATGTTTCTGCTCAGGCTGTCAGGCAGTACATTGTCTTTTCCTGGTACGAACTGGGATTGTAGCTCTATATTGAGTTTTAGGGAAAGTTCTCACAGATTCATTGCCAGCCTACAAAGAGGGTATGAATGGGTACCTCCTTGCTTGTTTATGTACCACATAACTGTGGTATTGTCTGTCTTTATTAACAGGTGACCTTGGTGCAGGAAGTGCTTGAAGGCCTCGATGTAATGTATCACTGCCAACATTTCCTTTTGGTTGATGTGCAGATGGAATTCTTTTTGTGTCCATTGTCCTTGAATGCATCTGTCCTCCATGTGCGCTCCCCACCCATGGTCTGAGACGTCCGTTGTAATGGTTTGGCTGATATGTGGCTTGCTGAAAGGCAGGCCCATGATTGACTGGCTTGCTTTTGCCCACCACAGGAATTCCTTTTGAAGGCATGGAATGAGGGGGATCAAAGTTTCTAGGCTGTGACTGTGCTGAGACCATAGACTCCTTAGGTACCATTGTAGTTTCCTCATATGCAGCCTTGCCTGTGGAATCAGAAGAATGCAAGATGCCATGAAACCCAAGGCCTGCAGGATTTTCCTTGCAGTTAGCTGGGTTTGTGTTGTCAGATTTTTGAAATAAACCGGTAATTGTGCTTGTTTTTCTTCGGTGAGAAAAGCCATTTGGGTGTTTGTATCCAGTTTTGCACCCAGGAAAATTATTCGTTGGGATGGAACAAGTCTTGATTTCTGAATGTTGACTGTGTATCCCAAGGCCTGTAGTAGTCGGATGGCATAGTTTAAGTGTTTTACAAGTGTTTGCTGGCTGTCCGCTTGTATGAGGCAGTCGTCCAGGTATGGGTATATTTGAATCCCCTGAAGTCTGCAATGTGCAATTACTGATGCCAGGCATTTCGTGAATACTCAGGGTGCAATAGATAAGCCAAAGGGCAATGCTGAGAATTGATAATGCTCTGAACCTGCAAGAAATCTGAGGTGTCTTCTGCAACTTTGTCTGATAGGGACATGCAGGTATGCCTCCTTGAGGTCTAGAGTTACCAGCCAGGACCCCTTGCCCAGCATGGGAAGAAGTTGCTGTAAGGTCAGCATTTTGAATTTTGGCACGATGAGGTAAGTATTCAGAGCTGACAAGTCCAGAATAGGCCTCCACTGCTTTTCTTTTCTTGGAGCAAGGAATAGTCTGGAATAAAATCCTTGGCCTTGTTCTGTGAGAGGAACCCTTTCTATTGCTTTCATTTGTAGTAGTTTGGAAATTTGTTTGAAAGCCTCTGCCCTTTGGTTTGGTGGCAGGTTTGGCATGCCTTGTCTTTTTGGTAATGTATGAAAATGGAATCTGTATCCTTTGTCTATTATTTGCAGTATCCATTTGTCCTTTGTAATACTGTGCCAATTTTTTGAGAATAAAATTTACTTTCCGCCCAAAGGTGCTTCCAATTGAGCCCTGGTTGGCGGGGTCAAAGTCAAGTCATTGAGATGGTCCTTGTGTAGAAGTTGTAGGTCCTGCAGTACCTCTCTGGTTAGGAGGTTGCCATGGACATCCTCTGTAGGAGCCTCGAGCTTGCCCTCTACCTCTGGCACGCCTGTTTCTGCCTCTTTAAAATTTTTCTATGTCCGGAAAGGACCAATTCTTAGAAGGCCAATTTCTGCTGAATCTTGGTGGTTGGACCTGGAGAAAATCTTTAACTGTTTGTACTGATTTAGCCTTTTCCTCAAATTTCTTTAAGACCTCTTGAGCCGTGGAGCCAAATAACTTTTGCTTTTCCAGCGGAGCATCCAGAAGCTTTGCTTTAACATGATCTGGCAGAGTTTGTTCCTTCAGCCAAGCATGTCTACGTATGACTGCACCTGTCATTGCTGACCTACATGAAGCTTCCAATGCATCATAACCACACTGCAAGAAATGGTTGCTAACCTGCTGGGAGTTATGTACGAGATCCTGAAGTGCCTTGCGATCTAGGGGTTCAGGCGAAGATAGTTTTTTATGCAATTCCTCTAACAAATACTCTTGGTACTGTATCATATGGAATTGCCAATTTAATGCCCTCATAGAAAGAGTGAAAGTATACACTTTTTTTTACCCCATCTCTCTAAAGCCCTGGACTCCCTTTCAGAAGGAAGTGGGTTTTTAGTAGTGGTGGTTGCAACCCCTTTAGGGCCCTAGGAAATAGTTTCTGGGTCAGCAGAGTGGCCCTTGTAAAGGAAATGATGCGAGTCCGGGACCCTGTAGTACCTGTCGGGTTTGACAGGAGCCGGAGGGAGGGAGTCAGGGGAAGTACTAGACTCAGTACACATCAATGACATTTAAAAAGTACAGTTTTGTACCTACCATAAATGTAGATGTCCGATAGATATGCAACTGCAGTCCTTACATATGGGTTGTCCTGCCTCAGGCAGCCCTCGGTCGGCCGGATTCCAAAGTCTGGGTCCGACGTCAGCTGATGTCACCACCTCCCTGACGTCAGAGCGGCTGGGGTATAAAAGCATCAGCCGACGCCATCTTCCTCAGTGTTTCTTGCCCCAGATGCCAGGTGCCCTCCAAGGAAGGCTAAAATTAGAACTGGATAAAAAATTCCAGACATACACAATAGCAATAAACAGATACCATAACAGATATCCCCAGCTAAGTATAAAGGGAGGAAAGTGGACCCAATGCACAGAGGGGAAGGAGGGAGGGAAAACCTGACTGCAGTTGCATATCTATCGGACATCTACATTTATGGTAGGTACAAAACTGTACTATGTCCTTCAAGAATGCAACTGCAGTCCTTACATATGGGTTGAATACCATAGCCAAGCTGGGGGTGGTAGGCTCTAAGATAAGGATGGTGTAGCTAAAATGCCCTGCAGGACTGCCGAAGCAAAGCCTGCTCGGGGATCTGGAATATAAAGGGAGGTTGTAGTGCTTGGAAAATGTATGCACTGAGCTCCATGTAGCAGCTTCTAGAATGTCCTTTGTAGCCACCCCTCTTAGGAAGGCTGTGGAGGTGGCTGTAGCTCTGGTGGAGTGTGGTCTGACATTGGCTGGCACACCCTTTCCATGGAAGGAATAACAAAATCTGATGCAATGTCCAAACCATTTTGAAATTGTTTGTTTGGAAATTGCTTTTCCTTGTACCCCAGGAGCTTAAGCTACAAATAGTTGGTCAGACTTTCTGTTGGCCCTTGTTCTGTCCAAGTAGTAGCGTAGTTGTCTGTGAATGTCCAAAGTGTGCAGCAGCTTTTCCCCTTTATTTTGAGGATTGGGGAAGAAAGTAGGCAGGTGAATTGCTTGATTTAGAGACACCCTGGATATCACTTTTGGCATAAAAGAAGGATTGGTTCTTAAAGAAACCCTGTCCTGATGAAAAATGAGGAATGGAGGTACTGCCATGAGGGCCTGTATCTCCGAAACTCTTTCTGCTGAGGTTATTGCCAACTGGAAAACTGTTTTCCAGGAAAGAAATTGCAATTCTACAGTTGCTGCTGGCTCAAAAGGAGGAAGAGTTAATTTTTCCAACACGAAATTGAGGTCCCATGCAGGCACTGGTGGTTTTCTGGGAGGTTTGATATTCTTTACCCCTCTTAGAAATTGTCTTAGCAAAGGATGTGAGAACACAGGAGGATCGGTGTTGTATCTTGCTGAAGCGTGTATTTTTATGGAAGAATAGGAAAGTCCATTATGCAGCATGTCTGCCAAGTATTCCAATATCTGTGGAATGTTTATTACTGATGCATCCTGTCCCTTGTTGGTAATTCCAGATGCTGAATCTCTTCCATTTGGCTGAATAAGCTTTTCTGGTGGAAGGTCTGCGTGCTTCTAATAATATCTGTTGAACTTCCTTGGAGAAAGAGCTATGGGGAGAAATCATGGGACCCTCCAAGCTGTCAGCTGCAGAGTTTGCAGGATGGGATGAACCGTCCTGTAATTGTGCTGAGTCAAGAGTGGAGACCATAGAGGCAGGGTCCACGGTTTGGTGCAAGTTATGCTCCTTAGTAGTGGATACCAGTGCTGCCTTGGCCAATCTGGAGCTATTAAGATGCCTTTCGGTTGCTCTGCTTTGATCTTCAGTAACACCTTGGTCATCAATGGTAGAGGTGGGAATGAATAGATTGTTAGAGAGTTCCAGCTGAATGAGGGAGCATTTTCCAGGCTTGTGGATGATGAGACCTCGTGCAGAACTTTTTCAGATGATGATTGAGGTGGGAGGCAAAGAGGTCTACGTCCGGCCTCCCCCATGCAGAAGTTATTTGTGCAAAAATGTCTGGATGCAACATCCATTCGTGTGGATCCAGGATGTTTCTGCTTAGACTGTCCGCTAGAACATTGTCCCTGCCTGGAACAAACTGGGATTGTAGCTGTATGTTCAGTTTCAGGGATTTTTCCCAAAGAATCATTGTTAGTCTGCAAAGGGGGTAAGAATGAGTACCTCCCTGCTTGTTTATGTACCACATAACAGTGGTACTTTCTGTCTTAGTAGATGACCTTGCTGAAGATATTTTCCGAAGTCCTCAATTGCATGCATTACTGCTAACATCTCTTTTTGATTGATGTGCAGATGTACTTCCTGGGGAGTCCATTGTCCTTAAATACATCTGCCCTCCATGTGCGCCCCCCATCCATGGTCTGAGGTGTCTGTTGTAATGGTTTGGCTTGTTTGAGGCTTGTTGAAAGGCATACCTTTGTTTAACTGGCTTGCTTGTGCCCACCACAAAAATTCCCTTTGTAGACATGGGATGAGTGGGATAATTGCTTCTAAGTTGTGGCTGTGTTGAGACCATAAACTTTTTAGGTACCATTGTAGCTTTCTCATGTGTAGTCTTGCCAGTGGGATCAGTAGAATGCAAGATGCCATGAAACCCAGGGCCTGCAGGATTTTCCTTGCAGTCATCTGGGTGAGCTTTGCTAGGCTTTTGAAGTAATGTGGTGGTAGTTCTTGCTTCTCTTCTGTGAGGTAAGCCATTTGAGATTCTGTGTCTAGTTTGGCTCCTAGAAAAGTTATTTGTTGGGATGGCAGTAGTCTTGATTTTTGTAAGTTGACTGTGCATCCCAAAGCCTGTAGTAAGTGAATGACATAATTCAAGTTTTTTGTCAAGGCTTGCTTGCTGTCCGCTTGTATAAGGCAGTCGTCCAGGTAAGGGTATGTTTGTATCCCCTGGAGTCTGCAATGTGAAATTACTGATGCCAGGCATTTCGTGAATACTCCGGGCGCAGTAGATAAGCCAAAGGGCAATGCTGAGAATTGATAATGCTCTGACCCTGCAAGAAATCTGAGGTATCTTCTGCAACTGTGTCTGATTGGGACATGCAGGTATGCCTCCTTGAGGTCCAGAGTAACCAACCAAGACCCCTTGCCCAGCATGGGAAGGAGTTGCGTCAGCATTTTGAATTTTGGTACAATGAGAAAAGTGTTTAGAGCGGACAAGTCCAGTATAGGGTCTCCATTGCTTTTCTTGGAACAAGGAAGAGTCTTGAGTAAAATCCCTGGCCTTGTTCCTGAGGAGGAACCTTTTCTATTGCTTTGATTTGTTTCAGCTTTGAAATTTGTTCGAATGCCTCTGCCCTTTGATTTTGTGGCAGGTTTGGCATGCCTTGCCTTGTTGGTAAAGTATGGAAGTGGAACCTGTAGCCTTGGTCTATTATGTCCAGAATCCATTTGTCCTTTGTTAAAATGTGCCAGTTTTTTGAAAATAAGGATAAGTTTCCACCTAAAGGTGCTTCTCTGAGCCTTGGTCGGCAGAGTCAAAGGCAAGTCATTGCGATTGTCCCTGTGGGGCAGGGGAAGTCCCCGCGCCACCTCTCTGATTAGTCGGTTGCCATTGGCGTCCCCTGTAGGAACCTCTGTATTGCCCTCTTCCTCAGGCACGCCTGTTCTTTCCCCTTTGAAATTTGTCAGTGTCCGGAAAGGACCAATTCTTAGAAGGCCAATTCCTGCTGAACCTAGGAGGCTGAACCTGGAGGAAATCCTCGACTGTTTGCACTGATTTAGCCTTTTCCTCAATTGATTTCAACACATCCTGAGCATTAGTACCAAATAGCTTGTGCTTTTCCTGAGGTGCATCTAGAAGCTTTGCTTTAACATGATCTGGTAAATCGCTGTTCTTTTAACCATGCATGTCTACGTATGACGGCCCCTATCATAGCTGCCCTACATGAAGCTTCCAATGCATCATATCCACACTGAAGAAAATGATTGCTAACCTGCTGTGTGTTGTGAACCACATCCTGCAAGGCCTTCCTATCTAAAGGCTCAAGAGAGGCTAACTTTTTCTGCAAATCATCCATCAAGAAATCCTGATACTGAAACATATGAAAAAGGCAATTGAGGGCTCTCATAGCCAGTGTGGTTGAGGTATAAACTTTTTTGCCCCACCTCTCCAGGGACCTAGCTTCCCTGTCTGAGGGCAAGGGATTCTTGGCCGTGGATGTAGTCACCCCTTTGGGCCCCTGGGAAATTGTTTCTAGATCAACAGCATGGGCCTTAAAGAAACGTTTGTGAGTTTCAGGAACCCTGTAGTATCTGTCCGGCTTGGCAGGAGCGGGGGGGATCAGGAGAAGCACTCGAATCTGAGTACACATCATCCAGAACATCTAGCACTGGAGGGATAGGTAAAGGCCTGTGTTGTGGTAGCTTAAGGAAGGAACGAAGCAGTTTCCTGGAATCGGAGAATTCCTGGCCTTGCCACTGAAAGTGCTCCCTCATGGAGTGAAGAACTTCCCCAAAAGAAATATCCTCAGGAGGAGAGGCAGAGGGGATAGAATCCTCCGCATCTGAATCATAGGCCTGGAAGGACTCTTCCTGGGTATCTGAGTGATCAGAGTCACCAGAGGCTTCATCTGAAGAAAGGGTGTCTGTATGCTCAACCCTGGGCCTTTTGTCAGAAGGTGGCTGAGATCCTCTGTCAGGATGGGCCTGGGAGCCTCTGATTAAAGAAATTAAATCTGCAGCTAATGACATGATTTGTTTATCAGTAGTGGGCTGAGGCAGAGCTTTAGGAGGGTGAGACTTAGCCTGGCTAGCAGCCTTAGCACGTGTGTAGGCCTTGATAGACATAGACATAGGGGGCCTAGCTGCCCCACGTGCTGGAGTGACCTTGTCCACTGGTATGGTCTCCGGTACATCTTGGGCTTCAGAATCTGGAGGAAAATCAACCACCGGCGCAGGATCCGGGGCCGGAGTGATCGGTAAAGCTGTGTCGTCGGTCCGGAGCGGTAGGACAACCACCTCAGAAGAGACCGATGCACTCACGGTAATTTTTGGCGTGGTGTCGGTGGAAGTCGTGGGCCGAGGATGTCGGTCCCGGTCCTTCCGTTTTTTGAAAATATGAGGAGTCGGTAGTTCCAACGGCATGGTATAGGAGAATTTGTCGCCAAAAAAGTCTTCAGCAAACTCTGCCCGGCGCCTGAGGGTGCGCTTATTGAAGCGAGCACAGGCAGAGACGTCGTGGTCTGGGCCAAGGCAGGGGAGGCAGTAAGAATGGAAATCCTTATGAGGTATTTGTTTACCACAAGACAAACAGTTAACTTTTTCAGTTTTTACTGGCATCGGCTGAGGCAAGAAAAAGATCCCCAACGGGGTACTTAGCTTTTTTGATGACTTCGGATACGAAAAACACAGGAGCTGACCGACCGGCACTTGCGAACTGCTTCTGCTTTGGGCACCGCGCGGCAAGAAAGACTGGGGAAGATGGCGTCGGCTGATGCTTTTATACCCCAGCTGCTCTGACGTCAGGGAGGAGGCGACATCAGCCGACGTCGGACCCAGACTTTGGAATCCGGCCGACCGATGGCTGCCTGAGGCAGAACAACCCATATGTAAGGACTGCAGTTGCATTCTTGAAGGACATCAGGAGGAATAGCCAAAGGTCTATGCTGAGGTAAATGCAAAAAAGTCCTTAACTTTTTCCTGGAATCAGAGAAATCCTGGCCCTGCCATTTGAAATGCTCTCTCATGGAGTGAAGGGTCTCCCCAAAGGACAACTCTTCAGGAGTGGAGGCCGAGGGAATAGATTCCTCTGCATCAGAATCCTCGTAGGCCGTAAAGGCCTCCTCCTGGTAGTCTGACAGGGCAGAGTCATCTGAGGCCTCATCAGAAGACTGGGGATCTGTTTGCTCGACCCTGGGCCTTTTGTCTTGAGGAGGTTGAGAGCCCCTGTCCGGATGTGGCTGAGAGCCCCTAATTAAGGAAATAAGGTCCTCAGCTAAAGTTAAAATCTGTGAACCGGTAGTGGATCCCTGAGGAATAGCCTTGGGAGGGAGAGATTTTGGCTGTTTAGCAGCTTTAGCACGTGTAAATGCCTTTATGGACATGGATACAGGAGGCCTGGCTGCCCCACGTGCTGGAGTAGTTTTATCCAGAGAAAGGGTGTCTGACATTTCCAGACCACCGGTTTCAGAGGGAAATTCTATGACTGACTCAGGGGTGGCCTCCGGGACCGAGGTGGTCGGTTGTGAGGTTTCGTCGGTCGGAAGCACCAAGGATTCGGTTTCAGCAGAGACCGAGACACTCGCGGTAGGCCTAGATGTGGTTTCGGCCGAAACCACGGCCCGCGTGTCGGTCCTTGTCCTTCCGTTTTTTGGGTAATTGAGGTGTCGGAAGCTGACGGCATGTTGTAACAGTACTTTTCCCAAAAAAACTCCTCTGCAAACTCCACCAGACACCTAAGAGTGCGTCTGTTGAAGGAAGCACAGGCTGCACAGGCCGAGACGTCGTGGTCTGGGCCTAGGCAAGGTAGGCAGTAAGAGTGGAAATCCTTATGAGGTATTTGTTTCCCACAAGATAAACAATTATTAACTTTAACCGTTAGATCTGGCATCGGCTGAGGCAAGAAAGAGTTCCCAATGGGGTACTAAGCTTTTTGAAGTCTTCGGTAGCTGAAATCACAGGAGCTGGGCACTTGCGAACTGCTTCTGCTTCGGGCACTGTGCGGCAAGAAAGACTGGGGAAAATGGCGTCGGCTGCCGCTTTTATATCCCAGGCGCTCTGACGTCGGGAAAGGGGCGACATCAGCCGACGCCAGACCCAGACTTTGGAATCCGGCTGACCGAGGGGCTGCCTGAGGCAGGACAACCCATATGTAAGGACTGCAGATGCATCCTTGAAGGACATCTGGAATCCCTATCAGAGGGGACATGGTTTTTTGCAGTGGAAGCTTTAACCCCTTTGGGACCCGGAGATATAGTTTCTGGGTCAGCAGCGGGGTTTTATACAGGAATTTATGAGAATCCGGGACCCTGTAGTATCGGTCTGGCTTAGCAGGTGCACGGGGTAGAGTCTGGGGACAGGCCGGACTCTAAAAATACATCTATAATGTCTAGAACAGGTGGAATAGCAAGGGGTCTGGGCTGAGGAAGTAGCAGAAAGTCTGAGCCTTTTCTTAGATTCAGAATAATCTTGGCTCTCGAAGTAGAAATGTTCCCTCATGGTATGCAGGGTTTCCCCAAGAATAATCCTCAGGAGGAGAGGCTAAAGGAATGGATTCTTCAGCATCAGAATCCTCAGGGAAGCATTGAGTAATCCTGTTCAGAAGAGGAATCAGAGGAAATAGAAACCTGATCAGAAGAATCACTCTGTCTCTTGCCTAGGCCTCTCATCAGGAGGGGGATGGGAGCCCCTGATCAAAGTAATTAGGTCTTCAGCCATTTTAAGCATCTGTTTTTTAGGCATGGAAGTCTGAGTAGGAGAATGCTGTACTTGTTTCTTTGTCTTTAGTGCTGCTTTAGTCTTTGAAGTTGAAGATGGCTTAATATATAGTTGTGTAGGTCTGAAGACACCCTCAGAAGCAGATGCCAGCTCAGCGGCTCCAGACCCATCTGAGGGAATGATTTCAGAGTGTCCAATACCTTGAGTACCCAGAGGCCCAGTCGGCTCCATGTGGGAGTCAGAAGCGGCCTGTGGCTCTGAGGTAGCGGGCGCCAGGGGCTGCAAAAGTGCCTCACTGAGAACCGGCGAATCGGCGACTGGCCTAGCAGAGGTTTCATTCGTTTTGGACCTCGGAAGCCTATCTTTTTCCTTATCCTTGCGTTTTTTTTGTAAACTCCGGTTGTCGGCTGATCCGACGGCATTATATAATTAAATCTTCGGCCAAAGTAATGGAATGCAAAATCGAACAGATGCTCGATAGTGTGTTGGTTAAATCTAGCACAAAACCGACAACTAGCAACGTTATGGATCAGGGCCTAGGCAAGGAATACAGCAAGAGTGAAATTCCTTATGAGGTATTTGCTTCCCACAAGAAATAAAATTGTTAACTTTTTCTGACATCGGTCTGGAGCAAGAAAAAAGTTTCCCCAATGGGGTACTTAGCTTCAATGAAGACTTTGGTTCTGAAATTCGTATTTGAAAATTTCAGGAGTTGGCCGACCGGCACTTGCGAACTGCTTCTGCTTTGGGCACCGCGCAGCAAGACAGACTGGAGAAAATGGCGTCGGCTGCCTCTTTTGTACCCCTGCCGCACTGATGTCAGGGAAGAAGTGACTACAACCGACGCCGGACCTAGACTTTGGAATTCGGCTGACCGAGGACCCACCTGACGGCATATAACCCATCTGTAATGACTGCAGCTGTATGCACGATGAACATCAGATAGGTCCAGTATTGGTCCCCAGGTCTTGTCCTTTCTGGGTACCAAGAACAGTCTCGAGTAAAATCCTTGACCCTGCTCTTGCTCTGGTACTAGTTGAATGGCCCCAAGTCCATGAGGGATGAGACTTGTTTTACTGCCTCTGCCCATTGATTTTTTGGCAGATCTTGCCAGCCGTTTGCCTTTGGTAGGGTATGGAAATGGAACTTGTACCCTTGTGACACGATATTTAGAACCCACTTGTCCTGGGTTATAATGTGCCAATTGAGAAAAGAGTGCTAATTTTCCCCCTAAGGGTGCTGCCAGGAGATAAGTGCTTGGTGCATGCAGGGGGAAGTCAATGAGACTGTTTCCTGTATGGTTGTGATTTGTCTTCTCCAACTTTGGAGGTAGAAGCACCCCCCATTGCTTTGATCTGTAGGTACCTTGCACCTGGGATCTGCCTCTAGGTCGTCTGGATCTGCCCCTTAAGGTCAGAGACAGGAAAGACCAATTCTTTGTAGGCAAGTGTCTACTAAACCTAGGTGGCTGTACTCATAAAAAATTTTGACAGTTTGCATAGATTTAGCTTTGTCCTTCATTTTCTTTGACACCTCTGCCTTAACACCAAAGTATCATGCTGTAAAGGTGCATCTAATAATTTAACTGACATGATCAGGCAGATTTTGTTCCTTTAACCAAGCATGCCTCCTAATTACAGAACACGTAAATGCGGCCCTGCAAGAGGCCTCCTGGAGGCCTCCAAAGAATCAAAACCACATTGCAAAGTATGTTCAGCTGCATGCAAGAAATCCTGCATTTCCTCATTTTCTGCACATTCAGAGTTTAATAACATTTTCTTTTTAAGCAATGCCAGGACATGTTGCTGATATTTAAGCATATGAAACTGACAGTTTAAGGCCCTTATAGCCAAGGTAGCAAATGTGTAAACCTTTTTCCCCCCCCATCTATCCAGTGCCCTAGAATCTCTGTCAGAGGGGGTAGTGTTTTTTTTTGCGGAAGCCTCAACTCCTTTGGGACCCCGTGAAACAGTTTCTGGGTCTGCAGCAGGGTTTTTGAAAATGAATTTATAAGAGTCAGAAACCCAGTAATATCTGTCATGCTTAACAGGAGCTGGAGGTAAGGAGTCAGGGGTGAGACTAGACTCCGGAAACACATCTACAATATCTAACAGGTGGAATGACTAGTGGCCTGTTTTGAGGAAGTAAAAGGAAATCCCCGAGCCGCTTTAGATTCTGAAAAATCTTGACTCTCCCAGTTGAAATGCTCCCTCATGGTATGCAAGGTTTCCCCAAAAGAATAGCCCTCTGGAGGAGAAGCTAAAGGTATGGATTCTTCAGCATCAGAATCCTCATGGGGGGGGAATATCCCTGATCAGAAGAGGAATCAGAAGAAATAGAAACTTGATCTGAAGATTCATAGTCAGTCTCTTGCCTAGGCCTCTTATCAGGAGGACGGGAACCCCTTGATCAAGGTAATCAAGTCTTTAGCCATTTTGAGCATCTGTTTTTTGGGCATAGAGGCCCGTCCACGTGGCTCTTGAGTTTGTTTCTTTGCTTTAGAAGGTGCTTTAGTCTTTACCTTTGAAGCCGAGGTTGGTTTAATGTAAATATGTTTAGGTCTGAATACACCCTCAGAAGCCGGTGCCTGCTCAGCAGCTCTGGACCCATCTGAAGGAATAGTATCAGAGGCTCCAATACCTTGAGTTTCCAGCGGCATGGCCGACTCCACGTGGGAGTCTGTAGCAGCCTGCGACTCTAAAGTAGCGGGCGTCAGGGGCTGCGAAAGCGCCAGAGAACCGGCAACTGGCTTAGGAGAAGTTTCGTCGTCAGTTTTGGGCCTCTGTTGCCTCTCTCTCCTTTGCGTTTTTGTGAACTCCGGTAGTCACGTGGCTATCCGACATTTCTGGATAATTAAACCGGCGTCCAAAATAGTTTAAAGCAAAATCATACCGATGTTTAATAGTGCGTTGGTTAAATCTACCACAAAACCAACAACCAGCAAGGAATACAGTAAGAATGAAAGTCCTTAAGAGGTATTTGCTTTCCACAAGAAATGCAATTAACTTTTTCTGACAGTCTGGAGCAAGAAAAAAAGCTTCCCCAATGGGGTACTTAGCTTTATAGAAGACTTCGGATCTGAAACTCTAACACAAATCTCAGGAGTAGGCCGACCGGCACTTGCGAACTGCTTCGGGCACCGCATGGCAAGAAAGACTGAAGAAAATGGCGTCAGACGCATCTTTTATACCCCTGACGACCTGACATCAGGGAAGGGGCGACAGCAGCCGCAGGACCCAGGCCTTTGGAATTCAGGCCGACTGAGGGCAACCTGCCAGCAGGATTACCCAAATGTAATGACTGCAACAGTGAAACACTAAGAACATCCACAGGCTGGGACAAACGCAAAGAATTCCAGTTGTGACAATTTTCATAGGGATTGAGAAACCTTGCTATTCTCCCACTCAATCAATGGTTCATTCTTGAAATGGTCTCAGCGAAGGAAAATCCATCTCTCCTCAATCTGAATCAGAAACCCAAGGTAAAAGAAAATGAATATATCCCTTCCCAATCCCCTACAGAATGCAATTTCTGAACCTGCTCAGGAAAACAGGAATGTTTTACCACAAACCACCCTTAAAAGAAGGGTCAAAAGTGCACACAAAACCCAGAGTCAAGTCCAATAAACTACCCCTGTCCAGAGTAACTTACACAGAAGATACACATTTAGTTTTCAATCTCTTTTTGACAAGAAAATTAGGGTAAACAGACCCAGTATGGCAAGCTGCAGCTTTCCTAGGGATAGGCACATCATTCTGGTTAAGGAGGGGCATATTCCCCGTCCCTTCTTCCATAACTGAGAACAGTGGCTCTCCTTAGTCCCCTGCGAGGCCCTCAACTGCCACAGGGAATGTGGCTATCCTAGCCCATGTTGAATATATGGACTACACCAAAGGGATCCACAGAAAAAGATGAGTGGGTCTGAGAAACCAGCTTTGGCGACAGCTGAGACAGCCACCTGTGGCAGAAAAATTACCTGCCTGCATGTGACAGCTGTGATGTGAGGTACTGCCAGCTATGCCAGCAGAAGCAAGGTAGTGGATTGTGCACCACATGCCAGCATAGCGAGCTGGAGGTTTGTAAAGAATTATATGTCATTTGTATATCATACTGATTTGTATAGGTGCTTGTGTCGAAATTCTATGTGTAAAGCTGCTTGTGTTAAAAATGTACCAACAGTGGGTCCTGCTGGACAGAAAAGACATACACCTGCATGTCGGATTGCATTGTAACTGCTGAAATGGCTATATTGTAACAGAGGATATGGGAAAAAGAGAGGTTAATCTCAGTCCAGCCAACTTTAAAAAAGTCTGAAATTAAATTACCTGGTTTAGGCCATAAGGATTGTATCTTACAATTCTGAATGCATCCAGAGACAAAATGTCTGAACACCAACTCTAGAAATCCTAATGTATTGTCCTTTAGGGTGAACTAATTGCTACCCCGGAAGGGTAGACATTTTTGAAATGATTTTATAGCTTCCAGATGCTATAATACATTTTGGCAAAGCTGTGTGTATGGTAATACATATGTGCAAGATTCTGAGACAGCTTCTAGTAAGTGGGTAGAAGGGGAAGCAGACGTCAAGTGACCAGATGTATGTGATATCATTCTGCAATCCAGCACTGAAGTGATGCTTTAATAGTAGATGACAGTAGTCTCAGAGCAGTCTTTTTGAAGCCTGACAAAGGATTACACACCCACTTCATCTTGCCTTGCTTTAGTAAGTAACCAGGGAATAGTAATTCTTTAGATCAGTCAGGAAAATATAGCAAGATTATTTAAGTATTGTTTTTCTGTATCTGTGTGAACCTTTCCATCGGAGTTATTTTTAAAATTTCCTGCGATTGAAACTCTGGTGTTTATTGTAAACAAATAATAAAAACCTGAAAATACTAATTACTAAATATAAACTTTTCATCATGTCTGGTCTTAGAAAATATTTTAACCTTTCATGGTACTATACCTGGTGACACGGTGGCCACTCATGTAAGCCTTGCTGCATTGGTCAAACACTACCATTTGTATTGGCATTTTTTACTCAGTATAATTGGGTACCCTTGTAAGGGCCTTAGAGTACCTGGCTTTGTAGTGTTCTGGTGCCAGCACCTACCTTACAGTCTGAGCAGAGGGGACATAGTTGGTAAATCTGTGCCAGGCTTTCCCAGGTGTGTGTCAGAAAATCAAACCTCAAAGAGTGTGTGTGTGTGTGTGTGTGTGTGTGTGTGTGTGTGTGTGTGTGTGTGTGTGTGTGTGTGTGTGTGTGTGTGTGTGTGTGTGTGTGTGTCATCTGGAACAGGCACAATGAGAGGACTCAACTCTACAATTGTGGTCAGAGTGGAATCTTACTTGGGGCCTGGTGACCGAGAGAGGAAACCCAGCCCCAGGACAGGAGTGTGTTCCCCTGGTCGCTCTTAAGGGAAACTGTGTCTGGTGCTGAGAACTGCATCTGGAAATAGTGTTGAGAATTGCATCTGGAAATATAGTGTGTGTATCTATCTTTGTTCCAAGTGAAGGTCCCTCACCGGAGTCAGTGGTGAGGACTGAGGTTCCTTGATCACTGGCCCAGAGCAGGGACGTCACAGTGGCAAAAGGCTGCTTAATTCTGTTTGTAGCAAGGAGGAGGTCCAATAGAGGGACTGGTAGTTTGCTCCATGGTCAAGCCGGAAATGGTACTTCATTTCCAGGAAAACTTAGGGGCAATGGTTAAAGTACCACAAAAAGTAGCTTCTTGATACACACAAAAAAAAAAAAAAAAAAAGTAAAAAGCGCTTTAAGCAGACTTGCTTTTGTGGTAAGTTTTCCCTTTAAATACTCATATAAGGGACAAGACAATTACAAAAAATACTTCTTTTCTAGCTTAAAAAGTACTCGTTTTTCACAAAACATTAAAACTAGCAAAAGTAATGTGGGAGGTTTTGCACAGAAATGGAACAGCATTAGTTGACAGTATCCTAGAAAGCCTACAGAAGAGTCCTTTTCTCTGTGGCAGGAATGCTCTGAAGGGCTTGGTACCGAAACCAGACTTCCTTCAACCTCGGCTCGAGCAGACTAATGGTTTAGGCACAGGAAGATTCCCTGAAGTTTTGGAAGCTGGTCAGCTATTATTTCCTATGCAAGATATAACCAATATAGCTAAGCAACTGCAGCAGTGATCAATATGAAGAACAAAGATTTTTTTTTTAACTGCATTACGGAGATTAAAATCAAGGTCACATTTCTCAAAAAGTGTTAAAAACCAACATAGCACAATTTTCTGAACAGAACACACAGTGCAAGAAGTTAGTCAGTAAAAACAACTTGTGAGGTACAAGAATAAAATGAAAGACTTAAAATATGTTCAATGTACTTCTGGAACAAAAGGCATTCTGGTCACCCACTAAACCTACTCAGTCTTGCCAGTGAATGCCCATACATCTTACTGTTGGGAGAACACAGTTTTTCCAACAAGTGTCCTGAAAAGGGTTTTGCTACAACAAACCTAGATCAGATCAACTTTATGAGAAATGATGTTCCAGCATAATTCATAAGCCTTTTAAGATTTTTTAAAGTAAATGTATAGCATGTATGGATCAATTTTTTTATTTTTATTTTACATTTGTTGACCGGGCTACTCTAACTGGATATATGTCCATTTTCAGTAGAGGCCCAGGGAGATAAGCTCCAAGGAAGTAAAAATATAATCACATTATACAAAGATTAATTTGCATGTTAAACATACTTAACAATTAAAACAAAACAATTAAACAATTAAAGTACTGCTGATCTACTCAAGCAGTTTTATCTATAATTAAATGACAAGCAAGCCCTTAACTTCCAGACTCTTGTTTCTTCTCCTGTTACAATCTCTAAAGGGTATTATTCTAAAAAATGGGACAATTAAAGTTATGTACTTACAGCAGATGTGGGACAGCACAGCTAAACTCTACTACAGCAGGACTATAACCTACAGGTGTTTGGGACCAATTGAAAAGTGCAGCTTTTCCAGATTACCAAAGCCCCTTACTATATTCATAGTACACCACAGTATCCAACTCATTCAGATCTGAGATGAGCCACAAAAAAGGCTAGCATGTCAAAAGTAATCTCAAAAGTACTCTATAACCAGAGGAAGGTGAAGGGTATATGTCACAGAGGATGGATCTGCTCTTCCAGATCTGTCAACAAGTACATAATTTTCATAGCAGTTTAAAAAAATGTTAGTAATTGCAGAACAGAGATGCAATACAGTAGCATACCCTTTTGTAAACAGCAGTTCCACTGATGACCAGGTGCCTTGCAAAGGCAATGAGAGAATTCCAAGAAGTCTTTTGGCTTTTTCCGGTTAGGGGTCGCCACAGCAGAACTCCGGTCCGCTCATGATTGGCAGTGGATTTGTATGGTGCAGAGTTGCCAGCCCGATGCCCAACCTTCAACGAAGGCATGCCCATTCATGCTTGCACCTACCTGCATGTCTTTAGCGTCACTCGACCGTGGGGAGGACATGCAGACTCCACACAGAAGGCGCTCTAGCAGAGAATCGATAGAGTACACCTCTTGCTGTGAGGCGACTATGCTAACCGCTGCACCACCGCGGCCCTAGAGAGAATTCCAAGCAGTCACTGCACAAATATAAAGCACTGCTTATTCATGAAAAGGGGAGTAGATGTAGCAACTGCTCTGGCAGAATTAGCCTTGGGGTGAAACTTGTACAATAGACTCCCTCTTATCTGGCCTCTTTAACCAGCCATCAAATTTCTGCCGTAGCCCCAGCAAAAGACAAAGAACACTTCTGCCTCCTCTGAGCGAAAAACAGACATTTGAACTTTAGAGGTCATATTCATTAGAAAAAAGGGTACCAACACAAATCCCATTATTCTAGACGATTTATAACCTACAAATGCTATGTTGTATGCATTTTCTGATTAATAAGCCATTCATTTATCCAGCCTAAGGTCCGGTCAAAGTGAGACTGTGTAAGAGGGAGTCTATTGTACTTAAAACTGGAAGCAGTCAAAAAGCCACATGGCCAAAGTAGCCGTCAAAACATCTGTCAAATCTTTCTATGGAAGAAACCAACAAAGTTGGTAACCTTTTTACCAAAACTAAAATTTTCAATTGACAATGCGTGTCCATTCAGTGCAGAAAAGATATTCGCCATGACTGCAGTATTGGGGATGGAACAGAGACACAGATGGATATACTGATTAAAGGCAGACTTGTAAGCTACTTTTGGAATGAATGAGGAGTTTGCTCAAAGTGTGACTAGTCTCTGAAACAAGCATGGAAATTCAAATAAGAGTTGTAGTAAAGAAATTCTACTAGAATTGACAAAGGTCACTGAAGTGTAAGTTCAAATTTGCAAAGGCAACACGTTTACAATAAGGACAGTTATTTTTTTCACTTAAGCACAACACAAATCCCAAAGGTGGTACCAGGGCTACCAAGGACGGTCTCAATAAGACTACCCCTTCAAACCTTCAAAAAGGCCAAGGATAAGAAACAATGCTTTAATGAATAATCTGATGTGCCAACAAAATGTACACTGAAGGAATAATTTTGAACAAAATCAAAATATTTGCTCAAAGGACTCAAACATGTAAGGTGAGAAAACGTCCACCCTCTCGACCAAAACACAAACGAGAAAATGGTTTCACTGGTCCTTACAAGCTCACTGGAGCTTTCCCCCTGGCATCCACTGAAATTGATAACCGGGAAAGTCTGGGAGCCAAATATCAATAAGTAAATACATTTAAAAAAAAATACATTTTTCCATAAGGAGGAAATACAATAAAATAGCACTGGAGAATAAAGGAGCTGGCTACTAACAAATGGAGAAAACAAGCTGTTAAGTTGAGGGAGTTATATGCAGGCTGGACTTTGATGTTTCGGGATTATCTAGGATACGAACAGAAAGGGATTTTATAAATGAGGCAGAAGTCAGGGAACCACATCTGCTGAAACCAATGCAGAAGTGCAAGACTTCAGTGCAGTCTGGCTTTCTGACTGATCACCAAAAAAAATGGGAGAAAGCAGGGAGGAGTCCAAGGTGGTCATTTTATGATCAAAGTGCCCCAGGGAGGGTAGAAGCAATGTACATAAAAAAATATAGAAATTGTGGGACTAATACATGCAGAATAATGTTTCGGAAGAGCTGGGTTTAAGGAAAGGCAGGAAATGAATGAGCTACTCAATTGACTGACTGTGGAGATGTGTGATGTATATTATTTGCAATTAAAAATGTCAATATATTTTTCATTTATATAGATCTATAGTTAATGAATTATGTACGACACAGGCAAAGATATTTTCTGTTTTTAAAAGAAGTGCCCCGGGGAGACAGCCCTCCTGATGGAAGGATGAATTTACTGCATTCTAAGCAAAAAGTTCACAACAGGGTTTGTCACAAGTAGAAGGAAATTTATCTGGTTCAATTAACTCCCTAGGCCAGTACTATAAAAACCAGTGCTCCACCACCTCAGCTCTTCAAGTGAAGAGAAAAAAAAAAGGCACTTCATGCTCAACAATTAGCTTTTTAAAATTAGATCTACACCCCTTCCATTAAACACACCAACCAGGTGGCCAGATGCACGACACCCCCCCCCTCCTGCCCCATTTAGGTCCCATTTCAATGGACAACAGATCTGTGTTGCTAGTCTCAATTTGGTTCAGCCTGTGGGACTTCAGATTCAACACCGGACAATTCTAAA